>NC_052538.1:18664892-18819142 GCF_016699485.2 Gallus gallus | reverse complement strand
AGGCATTCATGGTAAAAAATGCACATGACATCTGACATCTCCTGGGCAACTTCAAAAAAAAGAAAAGGAAAGGAAAGAAAAGGAAAGAAAAGAAAAACATTTCCTCTTAAAATTACTCTACTCTTTAAGTTCAAGCCCTGTATTTCTTTCCTCTCCCTTTAGCCAGTGCTAAGAGTACTTGATTAAAATGTCTGCTACTGCCTGCTGATTGGTACATCCCAAATTCCAGTATTATTTTGACTTGAGTAAAATAACCATTCTAGATTAATATCAGACCAAGCATAACCAGTTTGCTAAGATTTAGAAACAGCCACCACGCAACCCGACCCCAGGATGTACCCGGTCCTTTCATCTCCTGCCACCTGAAGTCAGCTGTGCAATACTACATCACATTTACATCATGATGTACATCACTACATCATTTAAAAAAAAAATAAAACAATAATAATGAACCACAGATCAGTAATAGGGCTGCTGAAAATGAGCTGCTAAGACTTGCTGAATGGGATTTAAAAAATAATTAAAATTCTTATGAAAACTAGACTTCAAGAAACTATACCTTTCCTCTTCTTAGCAAGCCAAGTGAATGCTTTGCTTATACGTAAAGCCCAAACACAGACAGACAGTACCCAGTTTGAGCAAGTTTGAATCTCAACATATTACTACTTCATCTTCCACCTCCAGTACCAGGGATGCTCCAAGGAACATCAGCCAAGGAGTAGCCCCTTATCCCAAGCTCACATTTCCTAACCAATAACTTACCACAGTCCCTTCAGTCGTGTTAAGTGTGACATCTGTGTTGATCCAAATATTTCTAAATATTGTTTTCAAACATTTTATCTGCTGTGATTGAAAACTATTCTTCACAGCTTAGTCATGGTGGAAAGTTTTTACCCTTTTCCTTGTAAATTATCTGGTTGAGAAAAAAAAATCCTTTCTTAAGAAAGAAAAATGCAGAGCAATGAAAATTCAGTTTAATCATCTTATTTAGGCTGTCTCAGCAGTTCTTGAAAAAAACAGAAAATCCTGTTTTTATACACATATATATTGAAAACATATTAAGTGGAAAATACAGAATAGTCACTCATAAACAGACTTACTTTCATGTGGAATGTCTTTTAGCTGGTAAAATACTCTGCAGCTTAAAGTTTCAGTAGCATGGGCACATTTACTGGAGGTTTTAACTACAACATGTATTTTCCCTATCAAAGACTCAGAAACTTTGAATAAAACTTGCTAATCCCCAGTTATCCCTTATTTTCACTGATGTTAAGAGCAGTAGTAAGCATTAGGATTTATAAAATATTTCTCAAATTTATTTCTAGAGATCAATTCTTTATCTCAGTGATGGGAGATAAATAAAACATCTGCAAATCAGCATTTATGCAAAAATAAGTCTTAGTATGAAAGAATCACTTGTGCAAGTACTTGCTTTCACATTCAGTTACTGCCTTGGGCAAAGTACATCATCAATATTTCTGTGAGCAAGAAATTATTCTCTATGTACAAAGAGTATATCTTAACACACTGCCTGATTTTCAGAAAATACTCGTTTTCATTGCCTTTGATGGCAGAGAAGGAAAGCCAGCCTCTTTTCTCATATGATAGCTTGGACCCCCAAATGGGAGGCACTGATCTTTGCAAAAAGTGCAGACCTGAAATTAATTCTTTTTCTTTCCTCCCTCTAACCCAAAACTTTGGCTTCTATTGCAATATCTTTCCACATACGCTCTAGTAAGAAAGGTCTTCCTCTGCAGCACTGATTTGGTTTCAGGTCCATTTCACTGGGCACAGCAAAAGCATTTAGAGCATGTAAGAAATCTTCAAATGAAGTTGCTGGAGAAGTGCTTGCAATCTCCTGTTAAATCACCTATGCCATCTGTACAGAATTTTCTCAAGAAATTACTGTGAAAACATACAGCCAAGATCATAACAGCATCCCCAGATTCCTTTGTGGATGTGTTCCTAATGTTCAGGGTAATTATCTTCTTGATAAGGCTCAACAATAATCACACTTGGGTATTTTAAGGACTTCATAAATGGTGAAGACATTTCAGTGTCTCGGCCTACATACAGATGAAAGCCATAATTATAGGAAACTTACAAAAATCTCTATTTATGGAAAATGAGTAGAGTTTGCTACATTTACTAAATAATTTAGCAGCTGCATTCCCTCCCATTTTCAGGGAAGGTAATAGGTACGTGTTGTCAGAGACGTGCAGCATTAGTTTGAGTCACACTGTGCCAGGGAGGCCCGCAGGTGCTGGATTGAGCAGTATCAGCCTCCTGGGGCTTCTTGCCTGGCTCTGCCCTACAGCACAGCACTGTACCTGACCCAGCCCCTACAGCTGTAGATATGATATGGTGTGGGCTATAGACACAGCACCATCCCAGGCTTCAAAAGCTGCAGTGCGTGTCATAGCCTTCCACCAGGACCTAGTTTCATCAATCCAACCACATTCACATACAAAAATCAAGTTGGGCATTCTTGAAAGAAAACACCAACAACCTCTGAGAAGAAACGCCATTATTCTAAAATATGGGTCCCATCCTGCCATCGGTGCATGGTATTTGCTGACCTGAAAATTGCCCATGAACAGCTAGCAAGATTCTCAGATGTGCTCATTATCTGGAGGATTATTCTCAGTGTGCAGTCAGCCTGTAAAAGGTTTGCTGTGCATACAGACAGTCTCCATCAGGTCAATTACTTGCAGAAGTTGCACAGTGCTTTTTCTGTGCTGCGACCGGGTGACTTGTCTGGCTTGCACAGCATGAGCTGTGAATAGCACAATTAAGTGCACAACGTTGAGTCACAATATGGAAACATGACAGTAAGCATTTACTTTTCATAATCATCCACCATAGTAAAGTTTGAGACTTTGCTTACTAATAGCATGACAATTAGGCTGGGGAAGGGTCATATTGAATTAAAACATTTTCAAGGACAAGGATCTAGCAGCTCAACATTGCTGCTACCCTGCAAAACAGAAACAAGGAGGTGATGAGTCTCCTTGGCTGTGCCAGCATCCACAAGCATGACATACCCTGTCCCAACTAACAAAATCCAGAGCGATGAAAGCTTTCTGCTCTCCCTGTGACAACCCATATCCTGCTAGTAGGGCCTCCAAATACACTACAACACAGTTCGAGAACATAATGGAAAATTTGAGTTTTATTTTGTACTTGTACTATCTGCCAAGTTTGCTTGTGCTATTTTCTGCTAATCTGTTCCCCACATAGCAAAAAGTTCAGTGAAAGCAGGAACGTGAACTTTAGTCTTCACCTCACAGCAAAGAAGAAATGGCAGAGAGGGCCGCTGCAGGAAAGCAGGGAGCTCTCGTCTTATTGTCGGGGTTTTTTTCCACCACTCCGCTCTCGATTTCCTTAAACGTAATTAAATCTAAAACTTCACTTGTCATGAAAATTAGAGCCAGTTCACTTTTATCCATTTAGCCTGCACTTTGCTGATAAATTACTCCGGGGATGGTGTAAACCTCTCTAAACTGTTATTTGTTCTGGAAAAGGGAAAGGAAAAAACAGAATTTAATGGGGAAAAAAAAAATGTCAAACTTATTTCCAGGGATGGCAGTGCAAGGACCAGGATGAGATGTTCATTCTGGACAGCCATTATCTGTAGATTTCATAATTGACAAGAAACATTCCCTAGAATAGCAGGGAATCTTTCTTAGAAATGGTGTAAGGCTTTTGTTGCACGAGTTTGGAGATCACAGCCAGACACTGCTGAAATAAAAAGCTATTTTTTTTCTGCAATTTTGCAGTTTTTAAAGATGCTGTGGTTACAATTTCCCTTTCTTTCAGATACCTCATAGTACTCATGGTAACTAACACATTTGCCTTTATTAAAGAAGAGATACTAAAAAATAGACGTGTTTAGAGAATGCAATATGTAGCTTTCTAAAATAACATATGCAGAATATTAGCTGCATTCAGGTTTCCCCATAGACTTGAGTCCTTTAAATACACTGACCCACATAGATCACACTCCACATTTTCAAATCAGTTCTTGCTGATTTCTTTATTAATAGCCTTCTAGATCTTAGACTAATTGCTCTATTTTTGTTACGTTCTCCCAGTGGGGTTTCCAGGGCAGGCAGTTATCAGGGATTCGCAACAAAGCCTGAAAATAACCTACAGGTCAAGTGTGTGCTTTGCCCTTAGAACTGCGTCCCAGTGCATGCAGTGGGTTGTCACAACAGGATACCTCCACTCTCCAAGTACTGAAATGGCAGTCATGTATATATTTATCATGGCTATGTTTATTTACTAGGGTGTATGTGGAGGCTGAGGTTGTTCTGCAGCCTTATGGGACAATCAAAGGCCTCACTTAAAAAATAGTACTCCCAAAAGTTAACTGCTACTGATTAATGCCAAGGGCTGTGGCAAGTAGTAAAGGAAACTGCAGATAATCTCCGCCTCATTAAATTGTCCGGGTTATAGGGCAAAACCTACTGACACTGTCAAAGCTCTGCAGCAAGCTACAAACTCGAATTTTCCTATTTCATGTAAGGGGAGAAGGGCATATGGATTCCGGTCACTGAACAGCTGAAAGTGCATCTAGTGAGGATCAGAAGGACAGCACTAGCTATAAGGATCTATGAGCTTTTGTGGGAGGTTACATTCATTGTAAATTTAGCAAGTGTTGGATGTTTCTCTGTTGTTTCATACCTCAGTGTGAAATGGTGACACGGGATAACAGTCTGCTAACCTGCCTAGCTGGGGCTGCCAGTTCAAAACCCACAGTGCCCATCACCTGGCATTGGACCGTGCTCCAGGCACCTGCAGGCCACACTCTTAGCTGCTTTTAGGGGAAGAAAGGAGACCATAAACACCCAACAGATGGAAGGCATACGTGCCTTGATAAGCATCTTGATTTAATCCAAACAATGTGCCACAGCAGCATGGAAACAGAAAGCACGTTTCTTAGACAGAGTTTCTCTCTCTTCCTTTGAATTCATGTATGTTTTGTACTTTCCAAAGTAAACATTTAATATTTCAAAGACTCTCCTGTAAAGCTGTCTGCTGCTTGCTTCTACTACCCTTTAGCTCAGAGGCAATGTAACAATAAAAAAACCAGCAACCTGGAGCCTAGAGGCACTCTTCACATACTAGCGAGTCCTGGAGAGCCAGCACTGATCCTGTGGGCACAGGGTAGCTTGTCTCATTTCCACGAAACAACAATAAACAGGCTCAATTCCCAGGAACCATGCAAGCTCCGGGGCTGGCTCATTCCCATACCACAGTGGGAGGGCTGCCAGAGCCAGAGGGGTGCACGGAGCTCTGCTCACAGGCCAGCCAAGCAGCACAGCTGATGGGCTGCCAGCATGGTTTGTCTGCATGGCATACATGTGGTGTCTTCGCACAAAAAGCAAAGCCTGGTCTGCAAGGAGAGGAGGAGAAAACCAACAGGAATATCTGTTAGTGTTAATTTATTTCTAGATATTTATGGAGTCTCTTGGGGTGCTGATCTTTACCTGGGTAAGATGATATACAACTCTCCCTTTCTCCTTCGACCTCTACTTTGCATTTGCCCATCAGTACAACACTGTCTTATTTCCAAAGGGTGCCACTGTTGGCTTGGGAAACACCACCAATATTTAGACTAAATAGGATCTGAAGATACTCATGTGCATAGTTGCCACAAATGCTATTAAGCCTAAAATAGCATACAATACTTATCATTAAGTAATTTTAAAATGTTCCATGGCATATTTTTGAAAAATCGTAGAAGTCCAGAATAAAAAGCTAGGAAGAAAGTAAGTACTAGAAACCAGAAAATGATTTTTATATATGCTTTTAAAAGTACCTCAAAAGCCAACATGCTATGCATGCTTAATCTTTATTTATATATGTACATATTTATAATCTATGAGGCATTATCTATCTTAAAAGTATTACTTAGGCTGCTGTATTCTAGTACCCTATCACGCATTGTAGAACTCTCATAAAAACTGAAAAGAACAGCCAAGAAATGCATTAAGAGACTTAGCTTATTAATGGCCAGTCACATATAGACTCATTTTTCTTGCCATAGGCTTTTATGATCTAGCAATAGAAAATTTTTCTTCATCTTTTTCAGAAATAACAGAGAATTCCAAGAAATGGAAGCTGCTGCTAGTAAAAGAAGAAAAGCTGAGTATCATCAGGGTTAATAACTCCTACTTGAGATCCATGAATGATTACAGAGTTACACTTCTATATCGAACTTTCCAGTGCCATTAGTAATATGCTGCCTGTCTGGGACATCGGTACCCTCATGGTGAGAAGACTATTTCTTCTTCACACCAAATAGAAGAGCTACAGGAACAATGGCTTCTAAGGTCTCATGCTTGTACGTTTTGACAGTAGTTTGCTGGGCAAGCGCTCTCTGGTACTTAAGTATAACTCGTCCTACTTCTTCCTACACTGGCCACAGACAGGTCAGTAGCATATCAATAGCCAGAAAAAATGTCTCCTTTGGCAACATAAGAACTCGACCTATAAATCCACATTCTTTTGATTTTCTCATCAACGAACCTAATAAATGTGAGAAGAGTGTCCCTTTCTTGGTCATTCTTATCAGCACAACTCACAAAGAGTTTGACGCAAGGCAAGCAATTCGGGAAACATGGGGAGACGAAAACAATTTTAAAGGAATTAAGATTGCCACGCTATTTCTTCTTGGGAAAAATGCAGATCCTGTGTTAAATCAGATGGTAGAGCAAGAAAGCCAAATTTTTCACGACATTATTGTAGAGGATTTTATTGACTCCTATCATAACCTCACTCTGAAAACATTAATGGGGATGAGGTGGGTAGCAACATATTGTTCAAAAGCGAAGTACGTTATGAAGACAGACAGTGATATTTTTGTAAATATGGATAATCTTATTTATAAGCTGCTCAAACCTAACACCAAGCCAAGGAGAAGGTACTTCACTGGTTACGTTATCAACGGAGGGCCAATACGAGACGTTCGCAGCAAGTGGTACATGCCCAGAGATTTGTATCCTGACAGCAATTACCCACCCTTCTGTTCGGGCACTGGCTACATTTTTTCAGCAGATGTAGCAGAACTGATTTACAAAACCTCCCTTCACACCAGACTCCTCCATCTCGAAGACGTGTATGTCGGACTCTGTCTTCGGAAGCTGGGCATCCACCCCTTCCAGAACAGTGGCTTCAACCACTGGAAAATGGCCTACAGCTTGTGCAGGTACCGCAGGGTGATCACGGTGCACCAGATAACACCAGAAGAAATGCACAGAATTTGGAATGACATGTCAAGCAAGAAGCATCTTAGATGCTAAGATTTTTACAGATGTAAATACCTTTTTTAACTTTTGCTTTACTCTGGTTATTTTTTGACAAAGTGATGTACTGATTTACAGGTTAAACTGTGGGATATTACTGTGAGAGGATTTTTAATGACTGATTTTTCATTCTCATTTTGACTACTGGTTTACAGACTTCAGGCTCTTTTCATGAGGACATTACACCACTCAAAAGGATCCATAGTCAAAGCTCAGATTTTATACATTATCCTCTATCACACATATCAGCTCCTGCATCTGTATGTAAAAGGACAGTAATAAGCTATCATGAGCTGCTTAACAGTTCATGCCCCAGCCTCTGAGATAAGACTCGGGCCCTACGAATGAAGAAGAATATACTTTTATCCCCTTCTGACACCCAACAATCATCCCTATTTAGAGCTTTGTTAAAAAATTGCACAGTATATATTTTCAAAGATCTCATATGCCTACCTTGGCATCTATATCTTACAGAACAATGCGTACGGTTTCCAAACAGGTTGCTGATGGTGCAATAGCAGAATTTAGACAGGTAAGAACATCAAAGTCTCACAGGCCTTAGAAACAAACTCACACACAGAAGCATATTTTTATCCCCCAAATGGTATTCCTTTAAATCATTTCATAAAAGACTTCATTTCTTTCCACTGTAACAAGTAGACCCAAAAATATCTAATCGAACTTTAAAATGAAATAGAATCTGTAGATTAAATACAAGATGGGAAACATATGGAAAATCATCTTAAACATCAGCGATAAGATAATTTTAAAGTGAGTGGAACATTTCTCATTAGTATTGGTGCATGTGAATCTCTCCCTGTTTAGGAGTACATTAATGGGTACGATAACAACATGATTTTTTATGTGGAAAGAAGATTGAATGACTTGTAAGAAACACATGATTTTATCAAATGATAAAATTGTTAGTTAATAAGCAGCATATTGCGTCAACATCAGTTGGTATACTTTTCATCTGAAAAAAATCTAACACAAAAGAACATTTCTTAAGGATAAACTCTCTTTTTTTGCTGCAGTGCATATGAAAGTGAGATTAAACCATATTTTTAATGGTTTTTGTCCAATCAATTTTCTGTTGGTTGGACAACACACAACTTTCATAGAAAAATAAAGAGCTTTTTTATAAAAATCCTTCTGCCTTTGTAGTCAATCTGCAGCTCTCCACCACAGAACCAATACTCACTGAGGTCCAGCTCAAAAAAGCACCAGAACTTGAGAAATCCCCAGAGCATGTGATAAAAATCAAATATGCAAGATTGTATTCAGGTTCTGTAATGTACTTATATGTTCTAAACATGAATGTTAATGAGACGTGATGAAAATTATTTCCTGAAAAAATCTTTGATGTGTTCATACCATCCCTACTCAGCACTGCCTTTCAAAAAAGAACTAAAATGTGATATAGCTTAGCAAGTGACTTGGAATGAGGAACTCATAGGCAAGCCACAAGTATAAAACACACCAAGTGTATTATTAGCTCTGGATTACTCACACCATTCACAGCACACACATAGGCTTCATTCATTTCAGTGGGAGATATATGTAACATGAAAAACTGTTAAGAATGTACGTTATTCAGGATGTCTATTAAGTAGTCAGAAATTAACTGAACCAGAATTTAAAGGAAAACTCTATACTGATTTTGCCATGGGTGTACATAGTACTTTATAACAATAGCAATTAAATGAGGGTGCTACCCCAAAAGGTTTGCAGTTTCAAGACATGTTGTTAGTCTTATTCACAGGTACAACACTATTGTTTAAAAGGGAATTACTTGTAAATAAGGTGAAGGTTACCTGGCATTTTGAGCCACATACAGTAAATGCCTCAGAGATCTACTTCAAATCTAGAAGGTGAACCTACAGAACAGATAGTCCTGGAGTTACTGCTAATCAACAGGAGCTCGTAAAAATCAGTAATTTATACAAAAATACTGAATCTCCTGCAGCATAATTAAGATTTATCCTTCTCTAGTTGACCCAGTCCTTGTTAAAGTTGCTCTTGCTTCCTTACAAATTCAGAACTCCAACAAAACAAGGTCCAACTAATTGCATATATGTATATAAGAAA
The DNA here is from genome assembly GCF_016699485.2 of Gallus gallus. Taxonomy (NCBI): domain Eukaryota; kingdom Metazoa; phylum Chordata; class Aves; order Galliformes; family Phasianidae; genus Gallus; species Gallus gallus. The sequence continues at coordinate 18,809,744 of NC_052538.1, read as the reverse complement.
CACACAGAGTGAAATTCAGCTTTTCTTAACCAGGTCCCAAAATGTGCAGTTAGGGAAGGAAAACTAGGGTGGAATTCATCCCCAGCCCTCAGTAGGTCACAGAGCGTGAATGCAACCATAGCAGGGTCACACTTCGTAGTAATTACAGCCAAGGCTGCAATCTCTTCTACTGTTTGTTGATACTGTGTTATAATTTGGGGTTTCTGAATCCACAACCGCATGGATTTGGTGGCTTTAATTCTTCCACTGATGATTCTATAGTCTGTGGCTAGTAACACCAAGGACGGCAGGGCTCCCAGTCCTGATACCTCAGGGCTCAAGTAGCACAGCAGCCTTGAATTTCTCCTAGAAGTAGACTGCATTAACAATTGGAGCGTGCACCTTGAAAATAACATCTTGAAAAATATATTTCCTGCCATTTATAAATAGATAGATCTTCAATGACAATGTAAATTTTCACCTTGGAAACTATGTACATATTCCTAAGGCATTTTCTTCTGTATTCAGCTGTATATATGTGTAGGGTCTGCTTGCTATGTAGTATTTTGTTATGCATGGAGCTGAATTAGGCATTATATTTGTCCAGTGTTTCAAGAGCCTTAAGCATGTGTGCCCTAACTTTTGAATGTACAAGACTTTTTTCTTTTATCGTCAGTGAATTTAAATCTACAAAACCTAATTTTCTATCTGTTTTCTCATACTAAGCTTCATTAGATTGTTACACATAAATAAAGAGATTAATTTTCTCTTTGCTCAGAAATTGCAGTATTTCAACCTAGACCTAGAAAGGGAAACCATGACAGCCATACATCTACTCGTGGACAGCATGGGTTTTACTCTCCCTTTCACTCAGAAGTATTTGTGTCACCTTGGGTACTGTTAACGAATAGCAGTGTTTGCATTGAGCTTCCTTTAAACAGAAGAAGTATTTGCTCCTTAAAGGTCATTTTGTTTCACTTGGGCATGGGGCAAATGACAATTTGGTTAAGATGTTCTGGTTTTTAGTCACTTCAAAACTGTGAAGTAATCATATATTTATTTCAAAGCATACACTAACAAAGCACATTGAACTAAGAATCTATGGGAAAATGTCTCTCTTTTAGAGGAACTTTTCACAAAATGCTTTTTGGCTAAATTCATGGGAGTATTTAGACAGAAGTCTCAAGATTTTCCATCTTTCCTAATAGTAATCTGAAGTATCAATTTTGATTTGTTACGGGGATTTCTTTGTCTTTATAACGTAGATGGCAATGGCATTTGTAAATGAAGAGTGTAATTAACTAGAAAAGCTTGTCAACAGTAACCAAACTTTAGGTGTATCATTATATACGACTGGCTGTACTTATGTATTTATTTGTCTAAATTGTATATATTGTTTTATCTCCGGTGTCTGTAGGAGTGCATTCTTTTAGATTAAAGTATTATTTACAGTTTTGTGGGATTGCCAGCAAAGCTGCTGATCAAGATACTATTTTTTTGTATCAATGTCAAATAATAATAATAAAAAAAAAAGAACAACGAAGTCAAATGAAAAATTGAAGGTGTCACATAGTTTTCTTCATTTCTCTCTAGGAACGTAAGTGGTATTACCTGAAAGTACAATACCAATAAATAGATTCATTTTTCACAAGGAAGAATATTATCTTGTAAAAGCAGATTTTATAAAAATGATTGGGGAAAAAAAAAGATAAAAATATTACTTTATTGTTTGCACAGCAACTTAAGCTGATGGCCATACTGATCAGGCATACTACTTCATTTGGCTCCAAAGAGCTAATCTTAAAACAGCCATGGCAATATCTAGCAAATTAGCAGATGGGCTCCTCATCTGCTTTGGCATCCCCAGCTCATGCAACCAGTTTGGCTGCCTCAAAGTGGAGGAGCTCTTTGGCTTCACTAGCCCTTTAACATGAGGGACCTCCTGGTACCTGGTGTGCTTGCAGCCATCCAAAAGTTACATACAGGAAAAAAGCACAAGCGTCCTCAGACCCACATCTCATTAAATCACAACAGACTCACTCTGAGGTTGTTGCATGGCTGCTGGGAGGGCACCCACAGGCACCAACCAACAGGAAGCGGTCAAAAGAGGTCCTCCTCACACACAGTCACAGGGCACCTGCTTCCACGTGCCCCAAACAGAAAGATTAATGAGGAAGCACATTTTGAACACAACCAGCTTATCTTGTTAGTCTAATGCGGGGCTTTGCTCCTGATACAAGTACATGAAGATGCTATTTTTCAGGTGGGAAGTCCTGGGAGGCCTTAGGGTTTTCACATCAAAATAAGGAAAGAAGAAAAACAAAACCATAAAAGCAATATGAAGTCCTTTTGCTTCATGAACTAGTGAGAATCAAGATACTATTTTTCTGTATCTACGTCAAATAATAAAAAAGAAAGAAGAGCAAAATCAAATGAAAAACTGAAGGTGATACGTATCATTTTCTTCACTTCTTTCTAGAAACATAAGTGGTATTATCTGAAAGTATGATATCAATAAATAGGGTCACTTTTCACAAGGAAGAATATCCTGTAAAAGCAGATTCCCCTCCCTCCACCCTCACCTTCACAATTTCTGGCTCAGAACTCACTTTCTAACCTTTTTGACCACTGGCTTCAGAGCTCAATTACCCAAAATTATTCACAGAGTGAAGACATGGAACTCACTCAAGATGAAGAACACCACAGACCACAGCAGTTTTGTTTTTTTTGGGGGGTCACCTCTCTTTGAGGAGCAGCTGGAGGCTGCTACAGACTTGTCAGGCACCCTGAGGTGCCTGCAGTGACACTGCCACCTTACAAGTTATAGCAAGGGGAGATTTAAAACAACTTCATGTGCTTCACATGCAGTAAAAACCCCTCCAATCATTTGCAGATTTTTCTCATTTTCACCATAGCCGCCTAAGTCTAATTGTAACACTTACATGGTGCTTAATTAATATACAGCTTGGAGATATACAGATATTACCACTTGTAGGGTAGATCTCGTGTAGCTTGATTATCTTAATTACAAGCATTCTATTTTCTCATTTACTTAATTGATTGTCATAGATTTCCAGAGAAATTTTTACTGCCTTAAGTGAAAACAATATATTAAAGAAAACTGCTGAAGCTGTCCAATTGAAACAGCAAAGTGCCACATATGACATGAAACATTCTACTGAATAATACCTGCTTACTTCTCCCTTGTTAAAAAAGAGCAATTCATGAAATTGAAGCAGGAGAGTCATCTGAAAAAGAATAATGAATATGCGTTATTGACTCAACCGCACCTGTAATAGAGTTGTCTCGAGCATCTCCTCTGATGATAGCCTAACTCAGGAATAAAAGGTCCATTTTTCTGCTAGGTCTGCACATCAGCTGACTCTACATTATAGCTCTGCCTCACCTGAAAGAGCTAAGGCGAGCAAGAGGTGATTTACTCTTCACACAAGATTTATCCTTGAACATTTCTTCTGCAAAGGCAGCGTTACACGTCAAGCTGTGCAGAATTATGTGCAATGGTTTTGTAATGCAGGCAACTTTTACTCAGTGCAAACTAATATCCCAAATTTGAGTTGTCCTAGGCATTACCTACCATATCTGCAGCCAAGCCAAGACTACTAAAATAATTATGACCTCAAAATCCCTTTTTTCCTTTAGGACTTTCCTTACTCCATGATCTTTTAAAGACTGCAGGAGAAAGCAGATCTTCAGGTGCCTCGGTATAGCAGTAGAAGGAGGAAGCTGAGGGCTCCCTGGAGTTCTCATGACGAAGCAGCCGGAGGCCCAGAACACAGAATTACTGAGCGTGACATCTGTCCTCTTGGCAATGACAGCAGCCATACAGTGAGAGACCACAGCCAGCACCTGGACTCTGATCCTGGTGCACCGTGACTGGGCTCCAGTTTAGCACTCACAAGAGGAGGAAGGAGACATGATAAGGTGTAGAATCATTAAGGTTGGAAGACCACTAAGATCATGTAGTCCAACCATAAAGGTATAGTGGCATATGAAATAATCCATTTCTAAAGCAATTCAGAACATTTATTGGAACACGTTAAAAGAAAGAAGTGCCAAAGCGTGACAAGAGCAGAAAGGAATAAGACATTTGAAACATTCTAAATTTTTTTTTATTTATGCAACTTCATTAAAATCCCTCCTCAGAAAGAATCTTGAGTTGTAAGACATTGCAGCAGTAATCCATTATCCATCAGATCTTATCCTCATACATATTCAGAGACAATGGAATAAAAAATTGGTCTCCATTGTCTGTTGTACTGCAGATTACATTTGGATTGAGATATGTGAAACAAATGGGATCTGATCCAAGTCACAGTGCAAATCGGTGTCGTGGGGATTTGTGCATGTGCGTAAAAGAGCCGAATTTGATCCTTTGTGTCCATCATAGGTCTTACTCCTGTTCAAAGTGAAGTCACCTGGGATAGCACCTTGATTTCTGGGGAAGAACACTATAATCCAGGCAGTACTTTAATCACCAGGAACTTAATCTCTTACCAAATGCAAGCAAGAAAACAAGTCAAGGAGCAACCTCTCCAGTTTCCCCTTAATCCCAACCCTTACGAAAGTAGAACACAAGACCTATGGGTTTGTGAGCTGTTAGGAACTTAACTCGTGGCAAGAGAGAGCTCTATGTCAGTTTACTAGCATGTTATATTCTGCTCATAAAAAGTCTGTTTGGCACCACTAAAAAACACATGCCACCAGCAAGAACAGGAGCCCCGTAGGGCCATACCTGCTCCCTGCAATCACTCCTTTTTCATTCCCTAAGTTGCCTTTACTTTTGCAGTTATTGCGTTGGAGAAAAAATGGTGGTATAAAGATAAATTTCCCAAACTTCTTTCACCTAGGAGAATCCCAGTGATCTCTAATTTAGGGTAATTTTATTTCCCCTTGATTTTTTTCTTCTGCACTTCTAATATGATTCTCTTTGCTGCTGTTTCCCCCAAGCTTTTCATTTTCCTTCCACTTTTACATGGCACATCATCTTCTCACCAACCAACGTATCCACCCCAAACAGCCATAAAATTGGAAGACAAAGAGATGGCCTCTACCTGAGGAGTTTACAGCCCTACATAGCCCAGTGTGATTTAGAGGACAAGCAGTTCTATAAAACATACAGAATATACAACTGCTCTTTCAAGAGCCTTTTCTGGATCATTGCCTGATCCAGGTTTTAAGTACATGGAAAGTTCTATCATCTTTCATCCTGCCTCTGCCTCTGCCTGCAGAGATCACTGCACAGCCTAAACAGACCTAGCTATCACACGTTTTCCCAATATTTTTTGTTGTTTTCTTTATTTCTTTTACCTTTCCTCACATAATCTCAAACAGCTCACAAGAATTCAAAACAACGTGTTTTTTTTCCCACATTTTAACTTAATCAAGTTCATCTCCATCCACAATTGCAATGCTTTAATTCTTTACACCTGTTCCTGCTCCCCACGCTGCCTGCCCTTGCCTCACGTCTTCCTAATGACCAAGCATCCAGTGCTGAAGCTATTACGAGTGTATTTGCATGAAGGCTGAGCACAGCAGTGCTTTTCTCTCTTTCTCCATTTCTGATGTCACAGGGACTGAGATATTGGATTCCTTTCACCAGACAGGACAATTTGTCTTATATTATCACATTTGAAACAGAAAATTTACTTTTGCTATCTGACGCAGATAGCAAGTCTGCAGAGCTGGAGTAACTACAGACAGAGCAGGTATCGACATACCCATGTAATCTCTAAAGTACCTAGTTAATGAACTTCACATAAATTCCCCCTCACAAAAGCCACAGAAAAGTCCTGACCAATCAGGAGGAAGCCATCAAGGTCCACCGAGGCTTTATCTGAAGTTTGCCATCACTTTGGAATCACTTAGCTTCTGGTTTTATTAAACTTCAGTTGCAGGCTGGTTTGTGAAATGAAGTGTTACTGTCTCTGGAGAGTCCTATTATGTAGGAACAAGAATGACCTGGTACTTCCCAGGCACTATTTTATTCCAGCCATTTACAGCAGATCTGCACTTTGAATTACAAACTCAACTGATGGCAAGGTTGATGATGTGCTGCTTTAATTGGTCTTTAAAAGCCAGTCTTATTTACTGCCTTGTTCCTTGGATGCAGCATTCCTACACATGGGGATGAAAGTAATGTGCCAGAATAAAGACTATATACAGCACGTAATTAAAACCGCATTTTTTAATAGAGGAACATACATGCACACAACGCAAGCGTTGGCATACACTTAGAAGTGCAGGTTACAGAAGTCTGCATTTTAATTTGTATTTTGCTGCAATTCAGCTGTTACTTCGAGCAGACGGGTGAGTCGTGAAACATTTTTAAACTGATTTAATTACTTGTAAAAGTATTGGCTTGTGTTAATTAGGTGCAATAAATTACACAGTGGTTCACATATCCCTTTAACAGGCTTTTTGAACACAAGATACAATAAGCTTTTTTCTCAGTATCAGTAGGAAAATAAACTGAGCTTTACAAGCCAGTATTTGACAGCAGCTATTGTCTATCAGTTTTAGCACTACAGAAATGAGATTAAAAAAACATACACAAGACAGAAACGTACTTAACATGGGATATCACCACATATTTGCACCTCAGAGGGAGGCCAGTCCCACAGACATCATGCAGGCTGCACATCCATCCATATGCTCAGAACAATCAGGTTAAGCAAATGTAAACTGATAACGCTTACTCTCTACCCCCAACACCTTTCATGAGTGCAATCAAGGCTCCTAGAGTGGGATTACTTCTGTTGCCCTGGTACAGGGTAAAGTCATTTGCTAGAACGTGAGAAAGAAAGTGCAGGTACACATACTCAACATGTACTAGCCTAGGAAATATTCTTTATTTGCTTTAGCACTTAAGATCCAGGTGCTGTCGCTCATCTTGATTTCCAGGGATATTCCTTAACACTAACTTGCACTCCCAAGCACCTTGCCCATGATAATAAAATACAAACGAAATAATGGATCCAATGATGCAGTAGATAAGTAGAAGAATGTTTAATCCAATAAGAAAAGTGCAGTGCCTCTCAACTGGAAAAGCAAACCAAAAACAGAGGGAAAGGATGTTGCTGAGACTCCTCTGCAGCAAAATTAGGGATGCAGAGACAGGGATGCAAGGAAGCCTTTCCAAATGAAGATGCTGGCTGCTCCTTGCCATCTCTGAGAAAAAGGCTACCCTCACAGCGTGCTTACTGAGGGAGTACAAATGGAGAATTTCACAAAGTTTGATCCTACAGATCTTATATCCTGATGATTTGCATCAGCCTCGGATTTGGGTGCTTCCTAGTATGCATAATGAGGCAGAAACCTGGTAGAATGCTTGGTCAGACCTTGGTGCAAAGGTTTTGTTGGGGACCAATATATTTTACCTAGGAGAGCAATTCACAGCCCCTAAAGTTTACATTTTGATTTCTAGGCTGTAAGGAGAGAAAGCAGTTGGCACATGAAGTTGTCTCATTTGTGATAGATGATTATTTCCTGGACATTTTAGATGATGAAATGCTTTATTTTTTTATGCTTTGGAAATTGCTGTGCTGAAAATGTCATGGAAAACAAGCTTGCACTTTTATCTTCTGCTAAACCCAAGAGAAATATCAATTCAGAGGAGTATATAACATTGCATTCGAATGCTGGGACTGCCACTTCAGTAAGTAAACAAAAAACCATCAGTATTAACACTGCCACCTGCCCATGTTTTCCCTTTCCAGCTCAGACACTGATCATCAATCATATTTCATTCTCTTCATTTCCATGCCCTTCACTTTGAAAGTACCTAACAGCTGATTTTTTTATGCAGCATAATTTAAGTAAGGCCATTTAAAGAAAAAACGCTTACTGTACTGCAAACAATTTTAAAGAAAACAGAAACAAATGCACCGGAAAAGTTTTACTCACATGTACACACAGGCTGGCAACGTGCACGTGAAATACAGAAACAAGATGAGAAATGTTCTGAGTTTCCTCAACGCATGCTGAGAGGATGGGGTGACAGCTCACGAGGAAGGTTACAGCAGACAGCACTTTACCTATAGTGCTGTTGTTTATGAGGGAGAAAAATAAAACAAAACATCACAGGTATGGATGACGGAAGGAGAGACGGAGACAAGGAACATGTCCCTGGGACACTGCCTGGCCCCCGTCCCTTAGCAGACATCAGTGGTCCGGGGCATCACAGCCAAGGCTGTCAGCAAACCAACAGAGGAACGAAATAAGTGTGCCACATGCCAAACTTGTTCAAAGGCAGGGAGTAATGGCAGAAGAGAGGAACAGACAAGCTGGAAAGAGAATATGTCAGCCAAGAGAAGCCAAAGAAGAAAAGCGATGGAGAGCAGATTGGAGATAGGAAAAAAAAATTCACTCCTTTCCATCTTTTCCTCCCCAGTTCTCCCCCCCACAAATTCTTCCCCAAAGAGCATTCTCCAGAAAGAAATAAGGGAATCTTTACAATTAAAACATAGATAAGTTAACAGCATAACACTTCACCAAGGGATTGTTACCTGAAGTACCTGCTGTGAATGTTTTGTAGCTGTGTTTTTTTCCAACATTTTGACAAGTTGAGTCTCTGACATTTTTTACTTGTGGGGAAAATTTCTATTCAAATTTTATTTATTTCTGAGTAGTTGCAAGATTTTCTCCACTGGCTAGCCCACAGAAATGTCACTAGAGCATTAGAATGTTAGAAAGCAAGCAGAACTGAAATTCTCTCACTAAGGGAGCATGGGAGGATATTGTTTTGGGTTTTTTGCTTGTTTGTTTGTTTTAACTGAATAATGGCTAGCAGCTTAATTCACTTTTACACTAAGAGTACTAATGCTTTGTTCCATACAAGCACTAAAGAAGTGGAAGAAATCACGCTGGGGAGAGACAGAGCGTCACGTCATACCAAAAAAAGTACGTGAATGTGACCATGGAGTTTGGCGCTGATGAAGGATCAGTGATGTTAGGATGGCAGAGCCCTCCTTCCCACCTGGGTGATTTATCACCTCCTGGCCAATAACGGATACAGCAGAAAAAGTCAAAGTCACTTTTAGAAAAGCACATGTTCTGAAGTTCCACATTCACCGCCATCCCCGACCCATACATTTATCCTCAGTTTCCTGTAACGCTAAGACACACGTTTGTTTTGAGCAGTAACTCACAGTGGGTCAGGCAGCCTCATCTGGGGGATCTGCAGCTCCCTGCAACACATCAGACAGTTGGCAACAGATTTATCTCAACAGCTCTTAGAATGCTATAAAAAGCAGTTTCACAAACGTGTGCACGTACCATACGATGATGGAATGCAGCGCTCCCGAGAGGAGCAGCCTGCGCTGACTTCTTCCCACAACTCATCCTAACACGCTTTGCAATAAATTCAGTTCTAGCAATGCACTTAAAAATATATTTGCTATCAAATTTAGATAATGACAGACTTAATTTAGCCATAGCCACGTGCTCAATTTCCTCAAGGTAACACATCACCGTGGGTTAGAACTGCTCAAGTTTACTTAGTTTTTTTTTTCCTGGCAAAATTCCTTCCATGCTAGGTTGAAAGAATATTTAAAATAGAAAGAAGTTCTTAATAAAATGCTAAATTATTAAAGATAATAAAAATAAGTTTTAAAATAAAGTCTTGATGAATCTCAAATTCCTCAAGAAATCAGCTTCACCTATCCGGACATTTGAATGGAATATATTTTGCCTCTCCCAAAGGGACTTTTGTATCCTTCTTCCAAGTTTTTCCAGTATCTGGAATACGTGGACCTTACACACGTAATCTTCCTTTGTATTACCTTACCAGACAGCAGTACAGTTGAAGCCTACAGGAGAGGCAAGTTTTGAAATCCTCCACAGATGGCAATAATTTTGCTTTTATAAAAACTATCTGCATCAGTAGAGATTTCTTTCGTGGCCGATACAAGGATTATGATTCTTGTTAGACAAGCAGTAGACGCCTTCATTTCCACTGTTGGTTATGGATTTGTGCTAGCTGGCATCACTGTGTACACTTATTTCTCTCCGATGGAACCTTCCCAAGGGCTCTCCCCCAGATCTGCGCACATGGAGCTGAAGTGCTTTGGTTTGGTTTTTTTTTTTTTTCCAGGTACTTTTAAAAGCAGTAACAAATTGTTTAAGTGCACAGATTCCTTTTATCAAGCATTAGTAATGCTCCATTAGTTTAATTTGTGTTGACATATAAACAGAACCCAGGACTAATTGGAAAAATTCAAGTTCACAGTGGAAAAACACTGTATGTACACACCAAGAACCAAACAGTGAAAGGAAGCCTCAATTACGTACACCTGCAGCACCAGCTACCAGGTGGGCTTGGAATTGCTCCCCACACTACAAATAACTGTGTAGGCACCAATCTGTGGCTTTGTTTTGTTCTTAACCATAGCAGTAGCTTTTAAAAACTACAAATGACTGCTGAGGTAAATCAAACCCGGGGGAGTTTGCATTACCAAACATGTAAGAATTGCTCTGCAGTCAGTGCAGCCGCATCTCAGCCTGCAGTGCTGGCAGCCAAACCACAAAACTGGGAGCAAGCTCTGAGCTTTCCTGGAAGGGGCGGCTCCAGAACCAGCAGCTGCAGCTCCTAACAGGAGCTCACACAGGAGCTGCAAGAGGATCCCAAAGATTTCCTGATTAGCAGATTGTCCATGGAAGGGGAGGGCAAAGGGGAAGGAGGGTGTCAAGAGTGCCACGAGGATGCATAGAGGGCAGAAGCACCTCTCCTGCAAAGACGTGCTGAGGCAGCTGGGCTTGTTTAGTCAGTCAGTAGGAGAAAGCTCTGGGGAGACCTCGTTGCAGCCTTCCAGTACTTGAAGGGAGCTTATAATCAGGAGGAAGACTGACTTTTGACACAGTATGATAGTGATAGGACAAGGGGGAATGGCTTTAAACTAAAAGGAAACATTTAGATTAGATATTAGGAGAAAATTCTTCCCTCAGAGGGCCATGAGGCCCTGGCACAGCTGCCCAGAGGAGCTGTGGGTGCCCCATCCCTGGAGGTGCTCAAGGCCAGGTTGGGTGGGGCTGTGGGCAGCCTGAGCAGGTGGGGGCAACCAGTCTGCAGCAGGGGGTGGGACTGGGTGGGCTGCAAGGTCCCTTCCAACCCCAGCCATTCTTTGGTTCTATGGATATAAGTTAACTTAATATGTGGTTAATACAAGTCTACTTCCAAGAGAACATATATGGTGATGACAGCTGAGTGTAGGAAAAAAAAAACCTACAAAAAATCTACAAAAAAAAAGCTTGTGGGAACATATGAAGTTTCAAAGTTTTAAGGTATAAATCAGTCTTCTGTGTGTTGCCTTGGCAGTAATTAGTATAATAAATAGATAAGGTGTATTCGTAACCCTGGGACACCTGCCATATGCAACAAAATGGAACTCTAGAATTATTAAACAGGCATGATTTCGTGTTAGGCTAAATAACATTTTATGCCTCAATTAATCTGAACATCTATTATCTGCTTGTTCCTCTACCTGGAAGTATAGCCCTCATTAAACCAAAACAGTACCAAACATTTTCTCAATGACAATTTTATAGCAAGTAAAACGTCACTGCTAATTTGTAACCCTGAAACTGTACGTCTAACCAACTGTATTTTGCTTGTAAATTAGAAAATAAATCAGTTTACTTTCCTGGACCAAAACTGAGTTTTTAATTCAATTTGCTGCAGTTTTTTTGCATCCAGCAGCTGTCTATAGTTTACACTGGCATTGATGTGGTCTGCCACAAGGTCACCGAGTCCTCTTGCAAAGGCATTTTTAGGCTTCTGCCATAGAAGAGGAGGAACATTCAGTCGACTCCAGCACTGCCAGCTCTTAACACAAGCTCTCAGGTTGCCTGCAACAATTTAGGTGGCGTGTACAAGTTTAAAATCCCCAGCTGCCTTTGGGATGGAATAAGTATATGTGGACACACTAGAAGACCTCACCCACAGTTCCTTGGTTAAAAAAAATATATCACTGCCTATAAAAAAAGACCCCACTTGACTATGCCCACAACTAGATATAATGACAAAGAAACAAAGAGGGAAAGCATGAAGCATATCTGCATGAACACAGCCCTGCTTTGTTCTCCAGACCCCTCCAGTACACACCGCCTTCAGACACAACAGGCTCAGACTCAGAGTTCTGAGCCTCATAAATCCAACAAGGAAACCCCATTATACAGGTACACAAACACGTGGTCACAGCGTAGTTGTAAGGACCTGCAGTAATGTACAGGATGTCAAGTTGTAGCTCAACGCTTTCCATCTCAGACTGCAGAATTTTTCTTCTCTCCAGATGGATTTCCAAAAAATAAAAGTAAAGCAAAGAGTGCTATCAAGTACCACACAAGCGCAAAAGTTTTCTCAGCCTTTCAATCTTTTGTGAAGCATTGGGTTTACGGATGACTGGCCTGTGCCCGACCTGACAGACAGATTTACAAGGTTAGCACTGAGCCTAATCAGGAACAATCAGCAAACTCTTTCTCTCTGGTGTCATTTTCTGCTTGGATGGCTGTGCTGTGCTATTATAAATAGGAAAAGCTCGCAGCACAAGCAGGGTGGAAGACTTCAGGGAGATTTTAGTAATCACCTTCCATTCAAATCACACCTACTCTCTAATCACGATTGGATCCTTTTTCATTTTATAGCCCCAGGTGTAAACCGAGCAGCTCATAATCAACACAGATAGGGAGTGAAATTTTAGTCCCACTGAAGCTATTGTAAAATCTTATTAATTCATGGGGCCAAGATTTCAGTAATGGCTTTTCCCTCTGGATTGTCTGCTCTAATTTAAGGTGGTTTTCTCCACCCTCTTCTAACATAAGTCACTCTGAAAGTAGTGCCTCCAATTTATTTCCATGGAAAATACAACAGATACAAAGAGCACAACAACACTATTTGATAGAGCAAATTCTCAGCTACAAAGCACTACTTAAAAAGCCACCACCGTTAGCTCTGAGTTTTCGCTAGCAATGAACAAGAGCCTGCATGCTGCGTTTACAAATATCTGCCCCAGCAGAGGTGTCCCATTGTGCTAATGCTGAAACGTACCACCCAGCACCTCGCTGTGCTCACATACACTGTTTGGACAACCGTTCAGCAAGCACTGGTGACTGTCAGTGGGTGCAGTTCTTTCCACACGGAGGAATTCAGTGACACACCTTTGTTCCATACACACCTCCATGCCAGATGCCATTCTGTCAGACTGCCCCTCTGCTGCCCCCGTCACACAGATTGCAGCCGATTCCCTGCGAGGCTGGGAGTTGCTGCAGGTGTAGCAATCCACACCACTGATCTGTTGCGCTTTTCCTCCATGAGAACATTTCACAGAAATCACAATGAGAAAACCTTTCCACAGAGCTGAAGAAAACAATTAGGAATTGTCTTTGATTTCAGAAGGGGCACACCATGCACTGGCAGAAAGACAACTTTCAGCTTACGCAAGGAACTCTGCAAACCATCAACACGGAAATAGGAAACAGGCAGATACATCTGTTGGCCTAGGCCCTAAGCCCTTTCCCTGTCCACTGCTGCAAAAGGAGATGCAGAAGGCATTTATGTGCACACAGATGGGGGCTCACAGCCCTGCAACACCACACGAGGGAGGTGGCAGCCAGGGGCTGGGCAGTGCTGGAAGCCTGGCCGCAGTGAGAGCCTTTTGGCCCAGCTCTCTGCTGCTGTCACATTGTGTCTCAGGCATTCCATTCCAGACATCACTCTCCAGTTGAGTTTTGTTCTTGGCTGGTCAGTAACAAAGCACAAGCACAATACTGGGCATTATCAAGAGATACTCATTTGCCAAAACAAAACAAACCACCTTTCCTTGGCCTTTAGATGAAGCTGCACAGGTACAGGCTCTAACATGACAGGACATCAGCTTCAGCATTGTATTATTTTTTCCCCATCCAGAACTCTTTAGAAAGCCAGTTCCCAAGTCTCAGAAATACCAACATAGGCCTCTCCCTTGAAGACGCATTCCAGTTTACAACTGCAGTCTATTTTCCAGAACACTGAAAAGCTTTAAAACTGAGAAATATGATTTTTTTTTGCCCTTTGTGTGTCTCTATATGAAGCACAGAGCCATCTCTTCAAAGCTACCAGACACACGCTGGTCATTCCGGTTCATCATTTATAATTGTCGTGGTGAGAGCCACATGCACTACCTTTGTGAGAAAAGACCATTGTGTCACAACACAGCCCCAAATTCCTTTACGCTGAGATGCCATGCCTCAATTACCCTTCAAGGAAACAAAGCCAGATCTATAGGATCTGCAGTGCACGTGACCAATTTAGAAAAGCCTTGTGTTCAAAGAACATCTTAGGAACCCCAGAACTCCTATGGCATCAGAAGCACCTTTCCTTAATGAATTTCATTGTTTCATGGATGAGGGAGAACTAAAGAACCGTTTAGGTTCTTTTCAAAGGGAAAAACAGGTTTTATATTTGACAAATAGTGTTTTTTTTTAAATTCATAAAATTTGTTCCTATGGGGGAAAATACAAAATAAAGATGAGAGAAATGTATTTTCCATCTATTCCAATTCTATTTCTCATAGCTGCTCTTCTGCATAAACAGATCCACTCGCATAAGTGATTTTCTACACCCCTCTGAGACAATAAACAAGCCTAGCTCTCACATTTGAAGATTAGATGGCAAAATATTCATGTCCTGAGAAAGACAAGATTGCCTCCCTCTTGGCTTACCCAGTGAAAATTAAATATTTCTCCTCCTTGCCATACACTCTATGTCTCTGTAATTGCTCATTGATCTGCCATTGCCCATATTCTGAACACCCCTGGAAGCAAACAGCTTCACAACTACTGAGTTTGGTTCAACATCCCAGAGTTCAGTGACTATGCAGAGCAGCTTGACAAACACTAACTTAACAACCAGAAAGCAGCAATAAAACCACATCCTCGCATGCACTGTAACACCGGGCTTATTTATAGTGAGAAAATGAATAACTAAAATGTCTCAATGTTCAACTAATAAGCCTGGATATTTAATCAGTTGGACAAGAAAAACAGACTTGGTTGGGGGTTTTCAAAGCTTGAGCAAATCCAGTTGCTCCATCAGCTCATCTGCAACAGGGGACATGAAAATGCGAGCTCCTGCTGCCTTTCCAACTTCTTATTTCAAAGCAATTAGCATTCCTAGTGCATGCACATGCATGAGTACGTCACAAGACAGCAGAAAGTCTGCCTGCTTGATGCAGTAGAAAAAACACCACAGCAATTGACTCAATAAAGTTATATTGCAATTGATTTGAGAAAAAAAGACATCAACCGTTATTGGTTATCAGCAAGGTCTCATTTTCTGCTGCTCTGAAAAACACTGGGTGAGGGAAGCATTTTCTGCTCCCTGCTAAATAAAATCAGCATTTTCAATGCACTCAATTAGCAGTGTTTTAGGTCTGTGTCAGATTCATCATCACAGCTAATTGATTTCAGGCACAGGCCAATCTCACCATCCAACATCATTATGCAGAGGTAGGTGGCGAAAAAGAAAACATATCTCCAATTAAGAAAAGCAGAGGGGGAGGTACATCATTTACAGGCTGCACACGGCATTTGCTCTTGCAGAGAAAAGAGTGTGGTTAGAAATATTCTGGAGGAATGGCCCATGATCAAATTTTACAGGGCTGCTCTGAAAGCCCCCAGACAGGATATTTTCAGTTAGTCCAAGCTGGCTGAAACACACTCATCTTTACCTCAGAGGAGAATGCAGGAGAGAAAAACTCAACGGTGTTTCCTGGCTTATTTACCTGCCACCCTTTACACCTGCTAGGTCAGTCATAAAGCAGAAGTGTGCTCTGAGGCAGAAAGGTCTATAGAGGAAATAACGGTAACAAAATGTTTAATATTTCTAGAAAGCCAAAACAATGATCATAACTTGCTAGCTGTATCACAGCTTGCGTACAGCTCCCTTTATGTGCTGCTGCGATAATCTGAGGTCAGCACTTACCAGAGGAAGGAAAGATGCACTCCTGCTTTCTTTGCCTGAGAAGTGAATGTTGCTGGGAGTGGGAGGCAGCCTTCCTGGCCCACAGCCCACGCTGGAATTCCAGCAGAGAAAAGGCTGGAAGTGTCCCTCTTCTCCCACGCCTTTATGCAGGCACAAACCTGTCATTCCCCAGACCTGTTTTCATGCTAAATTGCATGTTTGTGTCCTCTTTAACACTTTGAAAATAAAACAACAGAACTGTACTTCCCTTCATCTGTTGATTTCCATCTCAGTGCTACTGCTCTGCTAAAGCAGAGGGCACAGCAGGCCTGGCTCCACAGACAGACATCAGCCCACAAAGCCTGCCAGCACCCAGCAGCACCATGTAATCAGTCCCACAGAAACTTAAGAGCCATTTAATTAAGCTCTGTTTTCCTGGTCTCAGACAGCACTAAGCAGCAGCTCACCTGCTCCAGCTTCACATCATTAATTAGAGACCTCCTCCTCTGAGTGCAGGCAGGTGCCTCAGGCAGCAGCTGGCCCAAGGCTGTCCAGCAATGCCATTGCACCACATGCACAAGAACAGGTTTGGAGCAACTCATGCTGTGCCACAAGTGAGAACTGCATCCATCTTCTTCATGCAAACACAAAGAAGTAAATAGCCGCTGGTTTTCTTTTCCCTTGTTACCCAGACTGTGTGGACAGGGTATTCACAAAGCTAATTCCTATTAGATTTGCTGAGCACCTTCACTTGTACCATACTTTCTATTACAACCTGCTATGTATTTTTACCTCTTTGTCATCTCTGTGTAGTTGAGGGCAGAAACGAACTTCATTTTTCAAAGCTTTAAAGCTTAAACTGCCATTTCTCTCAGGCCATTTTACTTACATTCTATTAACAATACCTTAGCAGCAACAAAAAAACATTAAAAAGCAGCAGTAACACGGCTGTGACAAAGAGCACTGCTGCACAAATTTGCTGTCTCACTGAGCCAAGGAAGCTCAGTGAAGCATTTGCATGTTTCTGCTTCAGACCACAAGTGAGCAACAACTGAAGCTTTATCTGGGTACAGTACTGCTGACTGCTTTGATTAAACTATTTACTTTCCTCCTCATTTAGATACCTCCCGCAGTCCCAACCAGCACGGCCTACCAGCACTTCTGACAGTTGCTGCTCACACTGCAGCACCTTTTCCCTCATGAGGGGCGGCTGGTGAGTGGCACGCCATTTTCCTCAGCTAATGTATTCCGGCTTCATTTATAGACCTGTGAAAACAACAAGCTACCCCGAATGTTCATTTATGTGCCTGAAAAAAGCAGCTAACTACTTTGCAGATGGATTAGTCCATGTTGGTGCAACATCTAGAGAAGCTACATTAATGTATGTAACAAAAAAAAAAATCAAACAGTAAAGGCCCAAACACAGCTCCTTCTGGTAGTCACCGCCCAGCCTCAGCCTAACAGGTAACAAACTGTTTCACTGAGAAGCACACTTGTGACTTCTGATTTGCTCCCACTCTGATACAAAGGGCGATGGTGAGTAATGAGCTGTGCTACACTGCAGCCTCCCCAAGCTCAGAGGCAGGCCGCCCAGCCCTCAGCCACCTCAGCGCCGTACCAGGCCCGTGACAGGGCTGACGTGGAAGAGGTGCCAAGCAAATCATCCACGATGCCAAATAGCACCCGCAAAGCACCTCACAGCTAAGGGAAAGACACCATTTTTGTTTGTGAGAGGCTCACTTACCATTTGTTGGTTCTCTTCAGCCACTGCATGCCAGGGTTAGCTCCACACGAACAGAGGACTCTTCTACACACAGCCCCAGCAGCTGCACTGCTAACGCCTGCTCCTGGGCAGGGGGCTTTCCACACAGCTGGTCCTGAGGGCGGCAATCACCTGGGGAGGGCCTTAGCTGTCCCAGCAAGGCCCAGCTGCAGCCATCAACCCATAGCTGGGCCTGAAGCAGCAGGTTAGAGCCTCCAGCTCTGCCCTGGGCCCCGTTCTACTCCCTCCCTCTACCTCTTGACACTGACACCCCTCAAGGATAAAAATCCCACCCCAGAATAATTTACTGAAATATAAACACTTCAGGAGTTGAAAGTCTTAAAAATGGCTTCAGCAAAGTGCTGTGAGCAGACAAACAGTGTTTCCTCCCTTTCTGCTCCCTGACACAGGGAGCTAAGTCCCTTGCACAGGTGCCACTTGACAGCTATATAGAAGCAACCAACATTTATAACATCACACAGCAGCAGAAATGTCCACAGAGCACACAAATTCAACTGTGTTTGTGCAATATGCTTTTATTTTTATCCTTTGCAGTCGTCTTGGAGTAATCATGTAAACAAGAGGATGGAATGGACTTACACTGAGTCGTACGCAAATGGCTCTAGAACACCTCAATGATTATGACAAGGCATTATAAATAACTTCTCTTAATAATATATATTTGCTGTTTTCAGTACATTAAAGAGCTGCCGTTTATCTAGGATTAGCTAGGAAGTAGTTTAAATTGTAACATCCAAGGAACTTGTCTCCAGATTTGATAATCTTCCTAAGGTTCACTAGCTCCATAATATCTAGGCCACAGGTTAAGCATAAAACTACTTGGATCAGAAGTGTTTTCTTTCTAACAGAGTTTTACTGAATCATTGCACAAAGCCCTATTATTTTCACTCCACGTTGGTATTTTCCAGAATTTCAAGTAAAGCTTCAATTCTGTTCTTCAAGTTTTCATCACCTGTATGAAACCAGTTTCTATCATTCAGGATAAGTCAAATCAGAAACGGACAATAAGCAGTCTACCTTAATGACAACAGTTTAAAGTAGTTCTAGCTCATAGACTCCTCAAAAAAGCACAGTCAAAATTCTCTTAACACCTTTGCTACCGTATAACCCCTCCTTGCTCAGATTATATATATAGTACCATATGCATGGTACTTCTAGAAAATTAAGATTATTCTAAATTTTAGCAGCCTCAGGCACATTCTTAAAACATTAATGTCTTCAAGGCACCTCCCACACTCTTCACAATCAGTTTGTGGACTGGTTTTTAGACACAATCAAAGCTTGCTAATGCCTACTTGACTTGAAGGAAAAAAAAGAAAAAAGCCTTAGAAGTTACCAAATATGTCAAAGGTATACCTGAAACATTTTTAAATAAAGAAAGATTAACTGCAAATAGCATGTAATCAAGTCCAATAGTTTTCTTATTACTAAGATGTGTAATGCATAAATATATGAAAAATAAAACTCACAGTCAGTTTTAAAACTAGAATTCAAGTTCAGCTAGTAATTCTCAACTTTTGTATTTATGTTTACTTCTAAATATAACATAACAGAGGCAGTATTATCATCCACAAGTACAGGAAAATAGTATCACTCAAAACTTTAGGAAAGAAGATATAAAATTTCTTTTGTAACCAATAAATACAGCCACCTGAGTGCACTTCCACAGGCCTTTCACTTAGGGGGAATCCAAATCAACTGCTAAGAGACATTTAGTAGCATTTTGAATGTTAGCAGCAGCGGTGTAGCTGTGGGCTTTGCTCGTTCTGACTTTGTGAATTGCTAGAGAATGAAGCAGAACTCAGTGTTTGGTGCATTAATTTTCCTTTGCATCTAAGCTGGCTTCTTCGCAATCTCACAATTTGTCTTGGGGTCAAGGGACAGACATCAGCTGACACTTAACTGAGCAAACCCAATCAGCTTCACTTCATCGGGAATCTCAGTGCCATCGCAGCCAGAGGCCTGCAAGTACAAACAGAAACGTTTAGTGTATCACATTAAAAAAGGAGTGTTTGACAGTCCAGCTGTACTACCTGGTGAGCAAACAGTTTACCAAATTTACTAAATTACTAAAATTTACTAAATGAAGTTTGAGGTTTGTATGTAAACTATCATGATAAAAGGAGTTAGTATTATTTACAACATTCTACACTCTAGCTAGCTGTAAAATCCTTATATAAGATGTTAATTATGCTACATAATAACGTCGTAACATTGCATATTGTCAAGAATACTTGTGCGTTACAGCAGCCTCCTTCCCTAAGTGCAGAGAGCTGAATCATGCAGAAAAGTCATAATTCTGTGTTAGCCAAGACAACTAAAGGAGGTTTAATACTACATAAGTTCTGTAGAACTGCATCATTTTAAGACCAAAGATGCCCTTAAATACACACAAAGGAGATCAAACCTTAACAACAGACTCAGACACCTCACTTAAATCATTGCCAAAATAATAAATAAGTTCATTATAGACAAATACGGGTAAGACATAAGTTCTTCTTGTCTCCCAGAAGATTGAAATGCTTTGTTGTGTGTACAGAAGTACTACACCAGGAAAAGCAATCTGCAAGTAGTGAGATACACACCAGATTTCTTGTCCACAAATAGTAACTAATCCCAGACTAAAGAACACTTTTCAATTGAATTCTCTGAATGGATATAGGATTAGCCCGATTTAGACTTCGAATCCCCATGAAATATTTACCAAGAAAATGTGTTTTAATCAAATAGTATACAAGTGCTCTCAAATCTTGCTAAGAGGTAGCCAAAACAAATGACAGTTTTCCTAGGCAACTCCATTACACAGGAGCAGGTAGAAATTGAATTTGAATTAAATAAATCAAAGGTAAGAATAAATTAAGATACTTCTTGTGGTTATATTCAATTCTCAGGAAGTAAGTTAAAAACGTCAGGAAGAAACTTTGATTAAAAATTAACCTCAGGAACTGTTACCTAGCCAGTAGAACTTACCTTAAGAAGGGAAAGAGACATTGAATTACAACTGACTATTAATTCTGATCTTGGTAAAGCCTAGGAGTATTCTCTCACTGGAATCTGAAATATGTGACACTGACTGCTCCCCAGCATTTAAGTAATAAATCCAGCTGAAACACAGAAATATCCCAACCTAAATTAGATTTTTGTTTGTTTGTTTTTGTTTTCAACATATACAAACATTAACTGGATACTATGGAATATTAAATTTCGAATTTTAAAGCCTCTAATTAAAGACCCAGACTTCTATATAGCCTCTGGTATATCTGTGTATCTAAATGGTCTTCCCCAGATGCCATCAACGGAATAATAAAGTCAAAGTCAGATGTTTAGACAGCAAGAACATCATCTGGAAAAAAAGAAGCATCAGCTTTTAGGCTGTATTTGGATTGTAAGGGCCATTTGAGTTACATGTCCCACCACCGTCCCTTCCTAAAAGGAAACACATACGTTCTGGTGACTTTACTGGGCTGTAGAGGAAAAATGAAGCTAAACTATTTAATCATTAAAACTACTCAAATGTATATTTAAAAAATGACATGGGAAGAACAATCTTGAATTAATACATTATCATCAACTAGGTCACTTACTCTAAAAGTGGCTCTCTACAGCTCATAAGAAGCAGCAGCTTTTATAAACAAAGCTATGATTCTGGAGACCTACTTACCTAATAGACACTCAGTCTAGTCTTTCACATGTGTCTGAGCCACTCTCAGCAAGGGGTGCTGAAAGCTAATTGACAAGAGTTTGGTATTTACAGGGCTAACCTTTCAACAGCTTTAGGTATCCGTATTTTTCAACTTGATTTTAGAAGATGTAGAAGCAAACACAGCACATCTATTCTGAATTAAATCTTTGGAATGTTAAGCTATTAATATTAAATTAGATCCAACAGGACTACATCAAAATTAACCGAAATTGGGACCCGCGGTCCAAGGCAAAATGTGCACCTCAAAACAGTCAGGGGCATAAGCCTGTGGTTTGCCATGACATATAGATAAACTTTTAATTGTGAATTCTCAGTTAAAAGAAAGTTGATGGGAAGAACTAAGGACAAGAGAGCAGTAGAAAGGGTGACCTGCATTTAACTGAAATGCTGGCAGGTGTTGGTAGAAGTGCAGTTGGAACAATGCGTCCTCAGAACTGAAGTGAATGAAACTTCCTCCCCCTGCAAAGTTAAGCAGCTACATGACTGTACGTATCCCTTATGTCCTATCAAAGTTGGTTTTAGGTTCTCTCTCTCTTACACACACAGTAATTTCAATCATCTCATCCGTCAACACACTTATTCAACAATAGCTGAAAATGAGATAAAACACAAACTGCACTAATGTTACAATAATTAGTTTCTTTCTTCCTCTCAGGCTTTTGGACTGCTTAAAAACCATTTCCCTTACACATGGTAAATTCTTTCATTGAGGACTACCCACATTCAGTAAGGAAATTACTGCACAAACTAGACATTGGAACAGGCTCCCCAGAGCAGCGGTTGCAGCACCACACCTGCTGCTGTTCAAGAATTGTTTGGACAAAGCCCTCAGAAATATGGCTTGTTTGATTAGTCCTGCAAGGAGCCAGGAGATGGGCTTGATGATTCCTGTGGCTGTCCCTTCCACCTCAGGATATTCTATGAATTGATGAACAAGTGTTCTCTCCTTCCCCACCTTGTCAAAGGCAGAAGTTTCATTAAATTCACATACAATTAATAAACCTTGACAACTGCATTGGATGATGGAATCCAACCGGTTAAAAATATATTAGGAGAGAGAGAAGAGAATGAGAAAGGACATAAGAATATAGATGCTTTCACCGTCAGGTAGTCAGAAAAGTTACTGTTCCAGGCAGGAAGCTTTGTTCAAACATTACAAGCTGAAATCTTTAGGACTAGTTTCTTATGATGTTTTCTAGCTGATATAGAGGTGGTCAGAAAAAGTTTTTCAGTTTTTGCCAAATTGTTGGCACAGCATTTAAAACTATTTGAGAAAGAACCAACAGGCTGCTCTTTAATATGAAAACATTTCTGTTTCAGAAGCTGCATGTATCATATGACTCATTACCAACTCTCACTTACCAACTTAAAAGTTAATGTTTTCAAGGCCTTTGGATCATCTACAATCTTCTGTAAGTTAGCAGCAACTGTAAAATAAAGAATGAAGAAAATGATTTACAAAAACCTGCATTGAACATAGCATCAGACCTTGTATTTGTGCTGGACTATCATCTTAATTACACATACATACATGCCTGCACAGTAGCACTTGAATCATTTAATTACTCTCCAGTTGTAGCGCCGATGTCAGAGGGCAGTCATACTGCCGTAAACCTGTTTCCTCTCTTTTGCTGTTATTTTATGCCTATATGAACTGAGTCAGAGACAAAAAGACTGAGAACCTAGTGATAGCAAAAACTATTAATTTTCAGCCTAGTTTACTCCCTAAGATTGCTTGTAACCTGACAAATGCAAATGCAAGGAAAGTTGCAAGCAAATAGCAAAGGATAAGGAGAACCACAGCTGTCAAAACTTATACTGCAGTTCAGCTAACAACCCGGGCCTCCATCAGCACAGGATTCTAGGATAAGGCTGAGTTCACTATCTCCTTTACCTTCTGCTTCTTTACTACGAGAACATTTCTGTTTCTGAAGCTGCTTCACCTGGCTGTAAGCTTATGCTTCTGACCCTTACCTAAGCCAATAATAGTACCCATACAGAACCCCAGCAATCTGTTACAGGTCAGTGAACCAGCAGGAAAAAAAAAAAAAAAAACAGCAAAAATAAGGTTGATTTAAAAAAAACCATAAAAGCTGATCTTTAAACTGCTCTATCAGTAAGTTTGACCAAGATCGGCAATGCAACAGCACTAAAACACTAAGTAGATCTAGAGATCAAGAGAACAGAAAAGGAGGAAGGAAAATAAACCCTTTTTCTATGAAAGCACCTAACTTGCATTTTAAATTGCAGTGTTGGTTTTTATGGTTGTGATTTTTATTTTTTATATACAATGTTGTTAACATTTATCTTGATTAAAAAAATTTAGCTGCCGTTTGGCTGCTGGTTTGCTAAACTTGTTCCCAGCTTCATACTAGGCCCTGAGCTGACTTCAGACTGAACAACTGGAACGCCTCTGTTCAAAAGTGACTGATGAGCACAAGACATCATTAACCAGACATCAACATGAGACAAAGACTCTGCACTTTGCGGAGCTATTGAGACAAGAAATAAACACATTAAGTAGCAGAGATTTCTTAGTACACTGAATAGGTAAGTATCATAAAATGGATGTTCTCTGTAAATAATATTTGCCAAAGATTTTGTAAGGTCAAAAATAAGACTGCAGCAAACCTATGTGCAAGCTGAAGGTACTACTGCCACACGTAGATTTGTAGCAGGCATCACATTCAGGTTCCTACCGCCTCCACTGGTTCTAATGCCACGGTGGCAGTTTTCACTTCAGTGCCCAGTAGTGTATGATTCACCGCACACAGCAGAACAGAATTCGGCCTCATGGAGGGAAGTAGAGGATTTGGCTAGCGAATTTACAGAGGTAAACAAGTATGCCAACATAAGCTCTGTTGCCAATAAATGCAAACCAAAACATTGGGGGTCTCATTTTCTCTGTATTATTGAGATGGCCCAGAGTACTCCTTGTAGACATGTACAAATGCAACTGGAGATGAAAAGATGTTTGAAACTAAAAACAAACCACAAGAAATAAGCACAAGGTATATTCTGTACAGAACACTTCTTGGAAAGAACAAATAATTAACCTTCGCAGTTAAATGAACTCAACTACATTCATGACAATAGAAAGTCTTTCCAATTTTAAAGCTTCGTTATTCATAATTTTTTTATTCTAGTCATTACACATGGTTTTTATTTTAATCACACAACTCACTTCCACAATCAGTAAGTCATTTTTTTATTGCAGTACCTCTTACCTAGGAAAATATATGCAAATACAGATAATGCTTTTTATTACAATTAATATTTAAGAATCTACATAAGAATCTCACAAAAATTGTGATCTGTTTGATAGCTCCTGAAACCACAATACAATATGTTCAAGCTTGTATGTCCTCAAAATCTATTAAATGAGATCATGCATTCAAGAGCAGCCCTGTCTTACCCAAGGCTTCATAAAACATTTCTTTAAAATAAACAAAGAAAGAATTTCTCCAGCTTTTGTTACCTGGCTTCACCAAAATAGAGATACAGAGCTACAAACTGAGATAAGGTCTTGGATTTCTCAAGTCTGAAGACTTCTAACTTCTCCTATTATAAAATGATGAGCTTCAAATGGGCACTTGCCTTAAACAGGAGCAGCTGTTCACTTGATGTTATCCAGCTGCAGGACAACTATGGCAAGTCAGCATGCTTGGCTACTGCACCTGAATGCAAGAACTGCTGTCTGCCTTCAGGCAAAATTACCATTCCTACATTTGCACATATTGCCCAGTTCATCAGCAAGTATATCAATAAACTATTGCACAGCAGACAGAGGCACTGAGGTCCACACAAGTAGCATCAAAATCTTAAAAAGCGTAACTCCTTCCTGCTGACTCTTCACCAGGGAAGAAATTCAAATCTTCAAAGCAAAAACTGAATAAGATAAACTATAAACAATAAACGTAAATACTTAATGTAAATGTATATGTAAAATAGTTAACTCAATTTACTTATCTTTGTTAAAATCCCTAACAAAAAGAAGTGATAATTTAGATGGGTGACATTCTTAAAGAAATCTGCTTTTCAAAGAACAGCGCTCATTTAAAGACTAGAGTTTTCTGTGTTTGTCTTTACTTTCAATATGAATACAAGCCAAAACCTTTTACATATAAAATGCTGGAAAGGCATTGCATGGAAGAATATGAAATACCCTTTATTTTTGCTTCTCTGATGGGCCACAACTAGAATGGGATGTGTTTAATCAAACAGAAGATTAGGAGGATTTTAAGGGAGTAATACCAGATGTTTTCAGGCAACACTTAAAAAAGAGAAAGAAAACCTGCATTGATTTCATAATATTAGAATAAAAATTCACATAAAAATAGGAACGCCCACAGTCTCCTAAAGAGATATCTTTTCAATTATATACATTCAACATTGTTCTAGTAAAACAAGTGTTTCACTAGTGACTTTTGGTATTGCTATATATTTTCTGGCTTTTCTAGAATAGCAAGAAAAAATGAGCTTGCCAGAATAACGTAATTAATACTATTCTATCAAGCCACTATGAATGAAAATCCCCCCAGAAGCTGTCACCTTCTGCAATATCTGAAAATCGAAGTCACTATCAACCAAGAATGAAACGTGCACAATTACCTAGCAAAACCACACCGTCCTGTTGATAGCTTGTTCCTTTTCCTAACTCCCCATCTTCTTCTTGCTAAGTGTCTTTTCCTTACCAAGAACACAAAGCCGACAAATTACAGCCAACTGGCTGAATTTGGATACTTAGGTCTGCATTTCAGGAAAGCAAAAATATGGTTTGCTTTCTAAGAGATAATGATGATCCTTTGCATCTTAGTGTAAGCCAACAGTTCTAGGTACTTCAGTAAGTACACAGATAGAGAGACATGCCCAATGCTGAACAGCTTACAGATATTGACTCAACTGATAACTGGAATCTTTCAGTGCCTGATGTAAATAACTACAAAGTAATAGCAGTAATGCCAAAACTGCAGGTGTCCATGGCATCTCTAGTTAAGTTATTTTCCTCCCGAAATAGAGCCTGAAGCACAGGCAGCAGGAGCCATCCAAGCAGCTGAAAATCCTTCGTGACAACCACCTTGCAGGGCTTCCAGTTACTTGCCCAGAAAGTTTGAGATGCCATCTTAACTACACAGATGACGTTTTCAAGGTTACAGAAATGAAAGTTAAACACCACGCTCCAGCACAGAATACTCAGCCAACTTTAAATGAAATTAAGCTATTTGTTGCATTTAATACTATTATTACATGTTTACTACCAGAAGTTTAGGACTGTTATTAAACCTACGCAATTTGGATGAATAAGTACGCTGTGTGTCGACAGATACCTAGAAATTCCTATCAGATATGCTCACACAAACTCATATCAGACATGCTCGCAACAGTAAACAGTGTTCCCACATACAAGCAGCTGCTGCTACTGTTCAGCCCTGTTCAGAATTACTGATTGCACCAAGCAAGCAAGAAAAAAAAACTCTCTCTTAAGCAGTACTGCTCTTAAGTGGCCACAGCTAGTGAGTTTAGTCTCTTTTCATTGAGGAAACCAATTTACTATGTTGACTCACTAACCCTCCCAATGAGGTTACATAAAAAGTTTTCATGTTCCTTAAATATGAAAAAATGAGCCTAAAGTTACTAAATGCAGATGAATCCAATCACATCTGCAAATGCTATTGGAAACCTAAGGGAAAAGAGAGGAAAATAGCCATCTCTCTCTCTCACTACCTCTCCTTCTCCCTGCTTCCAACAACTTTTTTTTTTTTTTTGGCAAGTTAGTGAACAAAGTCAATTTAATACAGCAATGCTCTCCATCATCAGGTGAGAATAGGCTTCCTTTGGGAGTTTTTATAGAGGACTGTGGCACTGAGGAGGGAAGAATCATTCTCTCCACTGATGCTTAAGCTATCTGAAAAGCAGGGACATTTTAAAACACATCTCTGGATTCTACTTCACACCTCATCTCTAAGATAAGTATAACTACAGTTTAAATTGACAAAGCCATTTTCATTGAAGTACTCTGAAGTCATGCCTTGGATACTGCACTTCTGAAATTCATAGCAGATTATCACTGAGTGCTGATTGCAGACTAAAGTGACAATTTGAAAATCTTGTCAGGAATTTGCTGCTTCCATGGGGCCTAAATATACCAGATCCAACATTTTATTTTGCAAAGTGTATTCTCAAGGTGTTTTGGCCATGCTACTATATACAAGTCAGAAGAAGCATGGACATGATAACTGCACAACAGAATCAAGCAGTGATGGAAGAACCTTTGCCAGCAAAATCAGCAAGTAAATAGAGCACACTTCACGTCTTGGAGCAAATACCCTCTTCAAATGTTAGCAGCAGTTAGCGCAATAGGCTTTTGTTGTTTACAGCAATAAATGAGGTGCTGTTCAGCTTGCTTCAGAAGGCTTCTGAAGGACATATAATCAACCCCTGCACCACAAATCATTCCAGGCTCTCTTGCAGGTTTTGTTCAGAGACAAATGGTTGTGTCACTCTGTCAGAGTAAGTGTCTGCACTTGTGGAGCATGCAGTAGGATAAAAAGGTCAAAACCAGCATATAAATACACACAACACAGACAGCTAATTGCAGATGTAATAAATACAAAGCCCTCATAGCCAGTGTCCTCTAGCACATACATTTATTTATTTAGCATATACTATAAAACACTCCCTACCATACATTTTTGGCTGACATCAGTGATAATTTTTAAATAAGCTACCAATACAAGCCAATGTAACAGAAAAAATGCCATCTTCAAGATCACAAAAAAAAAATCCATAACAGACTGAGCATATGTGAGGCAGTCTCAAATAGCTGTTTCTCTAATGTGACAGGAGCCTGCCTGGTTATTTAAAATTCTTAACACAGCATGAAATCTAACCCTAATGGCTTCAGAATAGGGAAAACTTCTGAAAAAGTTAAAATTAATGAGACAGTAAATAAAGCTATATGAATACAGTAGAACCATTTCCTGTACAATGCCAGTGCAGCCAACTGAGCCAGGGCCATCTGGCATAAACACAGACACAAGCAGCATCCAGTGTCTGAGACAATATTTCTGTGATGCTCTCAAAAGAATAACGATTTGTATACTTTCCCACTTGATGAAAAATGGATGGGGAACTTCTGACACTAGGTTTGACAATTTGGAGAGCTATTGCATACTGTAATCCTGAAATTCAGATACAAGGAAAAGCAAACATTATTCAGGTACAAAATTACTGATGCTAAAAAAAAAAGCTCTGAGAAAATAAAAAACGTGTTTAATGAATGAAAAGTGAAATTGTTTTTATGTAGTCCAAAATGCAGTCTGTAAGAAAAAGCAAGTAGCAGCCACCTTCAGCTGCTCCCTACTTCATCCAAATGTACTGCTATTAGAAATACCAAACTCAGAGCACCACAGATTTATTGGCTCTCCCCCGATTGTTCCAAATATTACCTTTCCCCCCAAATGCAGGTGTTTATTTTGCCATTTCCATCTGATACATGAGTTCTACTTAATAAATGCCCTGGGAGTCTACTGATTTGAGGATTAATGCTGTATCTTCCTGTGCAGGTCTCAAGAAGCAGGAAGTCTGAGTGACAAGTTAGAGCTTTTCTCCAAAGAGCTGAATTTATGATGCATACTCATGAGGCAGGTTCACTTACTGCAAGACATCCATTGCAATCTAAATACTCATTTGTATTTCACACTGCACAGTGATTTTCATGCATTTGTAAGATCAGAACCAAATCAAAACCAAGCTTTGAAACCTAGCCAGCATTGGATTATAGTGTATTATGCAAACGATTGTAGGAATCAACCTTTATAGCTTTTTTGTAACGATTCCTCCAGATCTCTTGATTTTTGCAATCTAGTGTTTTTTAATAGCTCACAAACTGCATGAAAGATCAAAAATCTTCTCAAAGAGGTCAGAAAGGTCTTATAAGTGGGAATGCTTCTGTTAATTCATCCATGAAGGATGCTAGTTGAAATCCCGTTTGTTTATGTTGCTTGAGAACAGTAGCAAGGGAAATATTAAAGCACTCTGAGATCTGTGACAGCTAACTTAACAAGTGTTTATTGCTGGAGGACTGCAAGAAGCTAGACATGATTCTCATAAGAAAGAAATGAAAGAAAATAGAGAAATCAACAGCAAGCTTGGCTTCTATTCTGAGGATGCTATTGGATGCTGATAAGGGAGAAACATTAAAAACATTTAGAAATGTATTATTTATGAAGAGGCTGTCATTAGGAATTTATCAAAGGAAGATTAAGGCTCACAAATTTGTCTGAATTCTCTTTGCTGAATCGGGAGATACAAAAACAGTGGAAATGATTTATTCCATTTCAAATTTGATACTTTAATATCCAAGATTTTGATTTACAGCTTTATAGTCAGAAAATGCAGTTGCAGGAGAACAGCATTCATCAACAGAATAACAGAGGGCCAAACAAAGTTCCCACTTGAACGGTGGAAAACTGAAAAGATCTCCTTCAGCATCTTTATGAACAGGACTGCAATTACATGGCAGTCAGCAGTTCCCACAGCTTAAAGTGATTATTAAAACCACTTGAGCCCTGAGGTTCACACGGTTTCTAAGCCCCAGTACAGCAGACACAGTAGAAACCAGGAATGTAAGTTTTCTTGTGTGTGTGAAGTGCCAGGCAAAAGGTTAAGGTTATTCAGTCTTTCAAAAGACTTTCTAAGGACACTTAACTAGTGGAGTTTGACACCAGTGCATCTTGTTACAAGGAGTGGAAGAGAACTGAGACCAAAACTTTGGCTAATAGCCTGCTATGCTATGTTACTCAAGAGCAGAAGAGGCAAAGGCATGGAAGAGGCATCAGAGGCACATATTCCTGACTGACTTTTAAGAACAAATCAAGCCCTTAAATATTTATCCTCACTCAAACCACAACAATAAAGAGCTTGTGGAATAAGAATGGTTCTCAAAGCCTTTCACCTTACTATCTGCTAACGTGGAGAATTAATACCCAGAGGTCACAGACAAAAACTGGAAAGCTGAGGACTGACGAAATAATATACAAGATGTTTCTCAGGTAACTTGACTGACAAATTCCCACCCAATTGAAAGAATGTATTTTATGAAGCAGAAGCCCTACACTGAGATGGAAAAAGAAATAATTTTAATGCTAGAAACATACCTATTTCAATTTCAACAGCACAATCATCAAACACCCAAATTCTCAATTTCTTAGTATCCACTTCTGATCCCAAGGCAATATATTACATTCTACACTTTTAGATCCCCGTCAAGAAAAAAAATCTGAAAATATGATACTTCTTATTAAATTAAAGCACAACTGTAACTGGCAAATCGTACCGTTTCCCAGAAGCTTATAAAAAATGGAAGGCTGAGTTATCAGGATATTTTTCTTCTCCCACAGTGTGTGAAGAACTCTTAGTCAAACCACTGCACATTTAAAAGTGTCATAAAAAGATAGGTAGAACATATCTGGATATTTAACTTCTTATGTATTCCAGAGTTAGATTCCACATGCATTTAATGGAGGTAGACAATACCTAGAAGAATTCAAAGGACTGAGGTATGAGGTATGAAACAATCACAATTTCCCCTTCATTTTGAAGTGTTTTGATAAACTTGAGTCTAAGCCGCAGCGCAGTCTCAAATTAACATCTAAAACAAAGATTTAGATCTGCTGCCCAACACTGCTAGTAGGAATGTTTAACAAGTCTGAGATATTACAGTATATCAAGCTCATAACTTTTTTATACAAAAGAATGAGTCATAGTACAAGGTTGAAAAAAGTCAATTACCAGAGACTGAACACAGAAAGCAAGTGCTAGCTTTTAGCCAAAGGTTTTGCTGCCTATCAAACCGTTGTCAAGATATCAAAGCCAGCTCAACAAGTATCTTTATCGTGTCAGATTAGAGTTGAAATGTAGGATGTAGGTCTATGCAGAAATAAAGCAGGTCACATTCTGCCATGCATATTATCACTTGGTAATCTCCTCTCCTCATCAGATGTTCACATCTCTCCTTTTCTGAGTTCTGCTATGAATTACAGAAAATGAATTATAGATTTTGTTCTGACAAAACCATTAAGATGAAATGGCAGTCAGGCTACTTCAATACCTTGTCTGAAACCTGAAACAACGAAAAATACACTTATAAAAGAAGACCTGATTTCAGGAGTTAGGTTTTGAAATGGACTACCTCTAGTTTTAAGTACATCTTTAAATCCTTATTTTGACATACTAACTACTTTCAGGAGAAGTGAATGCCAAGGAAACAAACAACAGTAACTAAATTACTATTGAAAAGGGGAACGTTACTTACACTGCTGTCTTAGCAATTTCTAATTCATATTTACAGCTGTTTTTGTTTTAGTAAGAAAAAAACAGAAATGAAAGACCTTAAAGCCACAACTCAGACCTATGAGAGAATACAGAACGCTTAAGTTTATCACCTGCTGTATCAGGCAGAACCCAAACTAATCCCACTTATAAACAGATGAATTTGCTCCTCATACAGGTCAGTGGAAACTGCTGAAATGGGTGCTGAAAAAAAGGAACCTTCCCTGAAAGCAACTACCAACTCCAACTTTTTTCTTCCCTTGAAGTAATGAAAAAAATTATTTACTTGACTATACCTTTAAGATTAACACATCTGCAATGACATGTACAGATTTATTTGGTTACACTGACAACATCTTATGTGTTTATGTCATGTCACAGCTCAGCCACAAAAGCCGGTACAGCAGCAGATGCTATTCACGCAGCACAGTGTTCTTTGCCATCACCCTGAATGTCTGAGTTTCCATCACACAGAAAATTCAGTAAGGTGGAAATGTGCATGAAACCCGCCTTGTTCATACAATATACTTTCTCAAGTGCACCTTTTACACAGGACATATATAGCTAAAATAACTTAGAAGAAGCAATTAG
Organism: Gallus gallus; assembly: GCF_016699485.2. Lineage (NCBI taxonomy): Eukaryota > Metazoa > Chordata > Aves > Galliformes > Phasianidae > Gallus > Gallus gallus. The sequence goes on along the minus strand of NC_052538.1, from coordinate 18,777,404 downwards.
ATGCAAAGCTTGATTACCTGAGGGTGTATCTCAAACCTCCAGAACTCCCAACAGTCTAGTCATTATGAGTCACTCTTCAATGCATTAGCTCTAAATGAGACAGATGTGTTGAAATATTTAAGTCCCTAGGTAAGCTCTGGGGATTTTAGAGAGATTCTCCTATTGCTAATGCATGTGCATCTCTTGCTAAAGAGAACAGAGCTACGTGCACACATTAAAGGCACAAGAGTTTCTACATAATGCCTTAAAATGCAGCACAATTTCTGTTGTATGTACGTTTCTTTTCTGGGTAATAAATTGAAAAGTAAACACGAAGTATTTAGTCTATGCTTGAAGTGATTTATTTATTTAACAGACTCTTAGGGCATTTTCTCATTAGTAAGATTATGAGTACATCTAGCTTTAGAATACATAAAATGTGATACACAACTAAAAAAAAATCTGTTACTTCATTTTTTGAACAGACAAGAAAAAAAAGTTTCTAGTAAACTTCCCCAGAGATTATAAAAACCAAATGTTCTGATCTCAAACCACGACTGATATTAAATGGCAAACTTATGCTGCCTCAAGTGGTAGTGCTAAACCAGGTTGTGTACCCTTAGCAATACTACGCCCTCTGCTAAGCTATATATTTACGCAATACATTTTCAATTTATGCAGCAGTGTCTTATTTTACTGTAATCGGAAAATATGCTAGAATTAGTTGAACAAAAGGCATCGCTTCATTCAGTTTCAAAGAGGATTAATCCAACAACTGCAAAAAAACCTAGATATCAGCAGAAGCACAATAAAAGCGAGGATACACTGAGCAACTCGGTGATTGTTTCTATGAATTTGATTATCAGTGTGACTGTGGGTTAAGATCCTGCTACAGACAGTATACTAATAAACTGGGCTTCTGCTTTTTCAGATTCTCATTGAAGCAACTCATTGAAGTTCAGCATCAGCATATAGGATGCTATAAGACAATCAGATGTTTCAATTTCAAGTCCTTCAGTACACTTCATTAACAGTATTTACTGTTTAACACCTCTTGAAACTGTTTATTCTGAATTTCGCCTGATATGCATTCTTTGCATTTGTGGCCAGCTTAGCCATCTAGATCCATCACCGTTTCATTCTAGATGCCAGTATTAGTCCTGCCTACTTACCACAGTAACCAATCAAATAAAAATTTACACACAGAAGCAACCAAACAAAAACAAGCCCAATATGGCATTTATTGTAATTGTAAATATACAAGATATTGGCAAAAATACTTGCTACTATCAAAATATGATCTCATTTCAAAATACAATAATTCCTTTTTCAGCTGCTTCTTCTAAACATACTAGACCTTTCAAAAGCGAGCTTCTGCTTCGCCTTACTGAAAGGTGCTCCTCTAGTTACCAAACATTGGTAACTGGGCCTGGATCTGAAGACAAAAGGTAGATACCAATTCACGAGTAGGTAATGTTTGATGTATTTAAATGTGAGGTATTGACAGATACTTGTTGACAAAAACTTCTAGAATTAAAGCTATATTAATATAGTGAAGAACAACTGCATTTCTTGACTGCTAATCTACAAGAGCTTTTATATAAGTTTTGTTTGGGAAGAAGCATTTTTTCCCCTCTGAATAACTATAGGCAGCTCCCTTTAGATTCTGAAATTTAAGGATTGCGTCCAGAAGAAAAATCCAAACAAAGCATTACTATCTGAAGGTTTACTAGCTAATATACATATATTGCACATTCACAGACATATTTTATCTGAAAACATTCTGAAAATATTACAGATCTTTCACATGATTTAACAGCTGTTTCAGAGCTGCATAAAAATACTTCATCAAGTAGGTGTCTGCATATAGCCACCAAGACTCATTCCCTCCTGCCAATTCAAAATCCAGTCTTCTTTGAAACTAAATTTTTTGTACTGATTCTCTTGATCTAGGGGCCTCCCGTGAAACAATACTACTGTCAATAAGAACAGAAACCAGTCAATCGTAGCGAGAACTGAGCATGCAAGATGGGATTTTTACGTGTCCACAGAACAGGTAGTTGAACTTATTGCTTATCGGAATGGAAATCTTCCTAGGATGCCTGTGCTAAGTGAAGCAAATCCAGCAGGACTCAAAAGGTGAAGCGTGTTGATGCTAAGCAGTGAATTCAGTAAACCGTGTACGTCAGCTGGTCCCTACTAACAGCTTCAGCCCACATATGCCACATATGGCCATACATTTCACAGCAGCTTTTGCTGACTCTGGTTCAAGTATCCGTTCAGAAAATCAGCTGTTATGCCAATAAATTGTTGAGTTCAAAATAAACACAAGTATTTTCACCTCTTTTAATTTTTTTTAATCACAGTTTCTAAATGTCTCAGCTTTTATTAAGAGTAACTACATGAACAACTTTCACAAGGCTAACTCAGAAATCTGTTTTCATTTATATTATAAAGCCTGAATTTCTGCATGGTTCTGTTGAAAAGTGAGAGATAATTTATCAGCTGCCTTCAGCCTGTAAGAATCAGATCTTCTGGTGAAGAAGGTTAACCAAATTCATCTCCACTATTCATAGTCAAGAAGATTATAAACCTTTTAATTTGGAGTGAACAAGGTGGCAAAATCATTTTGCACAGAAAATGAGTTTTGTAAGAGGATTTGCATTTTCAGCACCATCTGTTCTTTTATATGACTTACTACTTGAAACTAAGAGACTGAAATATTTTTCAAGACTGTACTGCTACAGTGGAGGTGACAGCTCAAAACATGCTCAATTTCTTGTAAACGGATGTGGCCACAGTCCTTCAAATCTTTGCCTACATAGTCCAATGCTGCAGAAAGTTGCCTTCTTTTTGTTTGTTTTTAGGTGTTGGTTGGTTTTTTGAATTCACAGATTTGTTTGGTAAAGATATCTAAAACAAATGATAAGAACATCTGCAACTGCAACACAAAGATCAAGCTACTGGAGTATCTCTCCAGCTCTCATGTGCTCAACATCTATTAAAACGTTCTGATTTTGACAACTGTATTTCTAGTGGCATTGAACAACCACAACTACTGCAACTGCAGGGAAAGGAATACCTAAGAAATTAATCATATTTGTCAGACAACTGCATTAAAAAATAAAAATCACTGAAGCACAATAGAAAAATAGAGAATTATCTTTCCTCTCAACTGCCAGAAAACATTTCTAATTATCTTTTTTTCCCTTCTAGAAATTATATCTTTAAACACAATTTCCCTCAGATTCTGCATTCTGGTATGCTTCTACTTCTACAAACTCTACATGATACTTACTAATTTCAGGGTTGCCAAAGCATACTTTGAATAATCCCACTCTAAAATCATTTTATTGTTAAACAAATAAGTTAGCGTAGAAATGATCAATCACTGAATTCTAAGTAGTCCTACAGGAGATTTATTATATTGCCCCTTTAAACCAGTGAAGAATTCCAACTTCCAAAACACAATTCTTCAACTGGTATCAAAACTGGCTTGTTGAAAAAACTACACAGACATGGAAGTAAGATTAGGACAAAATTCTGTAACAACCAACAACAGTTATATTTGAACAATAAAAAATTGAACATTTTTTCACATTCATTTAACACAATTTTTAACACATTCATTTAACACAAACTTGTCCCAAGAGCATAATTGCAAAGAAAAATGTAGTTTACCTATAACTACATCGTGGCCATCAACCAGGCCTGCAGAGAACAGCTCCTGAGAAACACCATCTGCTGTGTCTGTCCAAAAGGTGAAGTGAATAAGTATGAGAATCCACAAAAACAACAAAAAGTATCAATCACCCAAAGCAATACAACAAAAATATATTTTAGCTTCAAAACACGTAAGTCACAGGCTTGAATTCAATGCTGTTGTTCATTAGGAGGGGAAAAAAAAAGGACCACAGTTTCACAAGATAATTAACTTAGCAGCCTCTACACAGCTAAACAATGTGATGATTTTATTCATTACAAATACCATACAGACCTTTCCAGGTCACTAGCATTTCTTCTCTATTATTAAACTAGGTACTCTTACATGTTTTACAATTCCAGTATTTTCACAATCAAGAAAATAAACTGTTTTGGGGCATTTTCACTGCTGCTTCCATCTCCTCTACTGCTCTGTGTAATATAAGGTTTTCTTGTTTGTTATCAGTGGGGCAAGGGAGTTACGCTGTCATTAGTTTCTTTGAGCTCTGGGCTCAAAATAGGCTTTATGTATGGTGACCCAGAAGATTCAGACCTATGGATGGATGTTGACTGCTGTAACTGAGTGGCTTAATTCCCAAGTTTCTATGCCTACTAGTTGTTACTGGATAGTTACTGCATAAAGAATTTGGAAGGCTTAGAATAAGTGGGAAACAGCAGGAACAAGCCTATGTTCCACCAAAGTCTCAATTGCACATGACCTTAATGTAAAGGTATCTGCATGGAGTCCATGTTTTGAGGCAGCTGAACACTTACATAGTCTCCTCAAGTAAAACACAGACAAAAAACAGCATCACTGAGTTACAATTTCTGTAGAGATTTGAGGGTGAGAATACTGGCTGTCTCAGTAACTATTAGGAATAGCCCTCATGTACTTTATTATGATGGCCTGCAATTTTCAACCAAGTACAAAGTTCTGCATGGCTTATATATAACTGAGTGTAACTAATGGCTTAGCAAGTATTTAAGTAATTCTTTTGACAGTGACTAAATCAGGGTGCTCTGTGCCCAACCAAATAAAGAAATCTTTCTCATTATTAGTCATTATCAAAATTGATGAGAAATGCAGGTAGACAACAGAATACACCCACAAAACTACTGCATAAGAGAGATACTATGATTTACAGGATAAAAAGATACCTGTTGCGATTTGGACTTTTATTTTTTTTTTCGGTGGAAGCTCGGTGTGAAGACTATTCTAAGTATAGCATATATTGACTTCTGAGAAAAATGAAATACGGTCATAGCTTAAAGGGTTGCTATGTAACAAGGATGATACCTTCTTTCTCAACATATCATCCTCTTGCGTATTTTATTGCAGTAATATCTGGTATTCTTCAAATAAAAATAAATTTTATGACTTCTTAAAACTCTTAGTACTGGAAAGCCAGAGTTCTACAAGCTTCTATAAGTCGAATCTTAAGTTTCAATGCCAGAATTTATTTCTAGCGATGAGACATAAGCTACAAATGTCTTCAATTGGCACTTGAATTGCATTTGAAAAATAACGTATACCTCATACTTTTTAACAGAACTTTTTATTACACATAGGGCAAACAAACTCAAATGTTACCACTATCACCATATATATTTTCATGGCTACTATACGCCATTTCTTGTGATGTTCTTCAAATATTAAAAAAAAGTAAATTCCAAAGCCATAAATATGATGCAAGATCTTACCACATAGATCACTTGAGTAAGACATGAAATTGATAAAGTAAACTGTAGAGCAAATCTAATGTACACGTTACATTATGTAACCTAGCCTCTAAAATTTACACACATCTCATGCTCTTGTTCAAGTTAAGTACAATATGAATCTCTGCATACTAGGGAACATTTCAGAAAGATAGCTTATATTAGCCATAAGTAGAGATCAATTTCTGAAAAACCTTTCTGAACAATAAACAAATAATTCAATTGGAAGAGCCTTACCTCTGCCTGGAGTAAACTCAAAACGTATATCATTAAGTTCTTTTCTGGAGTTCCTGAAAAACATTCAGTGTATACATTAAAATTTAATGAAGAAAAGCTTATTCAAACTAGCAATTTTCAGCTTTGTAATTTTCAGCTTTTAAATATGTGAGGTGTACATAGTTTTATGTTCTAATATTACCTCAACTGGTAGGCACATCCAAGAAACTTAAAAAAAGCTAAAAGCCACATTCATTTATATATATATATATATTTTAAATATAATTAGAAAATATATATATATTTTTTTTTTACGAAGAATCATGATTAGTAAAAATGGATGCAAATAGTTGCTTAAGCCTAGCCAGAAGATCGTTTAGCTTTGCAGCTGGATATAAATTTTTGGCTACAACAGTCAGTGTCCAAGGGCCAGGCCCTTGCCTGCTGTTCCCACCCCAGATCAGGCAGGTCAGCAATAGTTGCTGAGAATCTCATCTTTGATACTGCCTGAAGGAGATGCCCAATGACTTTTATAGCCACCTACCCTGCTTAGAATTGCAAGGTTCCTGCTACTTCTTGCTTAATGACTCATACTCATGATAATCGCTCATGTTTAATAGTAGAACTATATGAAATTAGCATGGGACAAAGCACAAAAAAAAATAACAGACTACTTTTAGTGACTCAGGCCCTCTATCCAGACAATACAAACGGCATTGGCAACCACATTTTTGCAACAAGGACTTTCCTCAACTCAAAAAATACTGCTTTCCCAACACATCCTGACGGGAGGCTCCACCACATTTTCATGGCAATATTTTGGTGAAAACCCAACAGATCTTAGGCTGAAAAATATCTGGAGAACCTAAATGATAAAATAGAATCCTCTAATAAATATTTTCCTTTCCATCTTTAAGAGACTCTGCTATACTGGCTCTAAGAGTTCAATATAGTCTGAATGGTATAGAGCACCCTTTTCCAAGAGTAACAAAACATTCACTTGTTTTTAAAGCTCTCTATTAGAGGTCAAATACACAGAGAGAAGCTCAGTTAAGAGACTGAAAAGCAGTTTTTGATGCAGCATCTATAAAGCTGTTCTGAAATGAATAACTTCACGTATTGACCACCACTGTCTCAACAGGAAGGTTCTTCATACATATAAAATAAGCAGCACAGCATGAAAACCAAGAGCTTTCTGCCTTCATGTTCACTCCTAAGAGCATTTTAAACAGTTAAGCACGTGACACAGCCATTAGGGACTTACTACACAACTCAAAGAATTCCTTTATAATCTCATATTGTGCTCCAAACCACCATCTCTTGCACATTTTCCATTTCAGATTTAGTTAATAATTTCTACCATCTACTAAACATTAGCCTCTTTGCAAAACAGACATCCATCTTGTTTTTGGAAATGGCAATCTGACTGAGCATAGGGATGAACTTAATTGCTGTAGCATGCTTTTTCCAATGAATAGCTCAATCCACTTGAAAAGCTAATAGCAACAGAACACATTTTGCAGTCCATTATTCTTCTCCCCAGCAAGGAGAAGAACTGTAAGCAAGCTCAGATTTCAGCATACCAGGCCATGAAGTCTTGCTGTGGGAAAACTAAATCCAATAGGCAGGCATACCCAGCTGTGCCTTAAGAGCTACTATCACTTGCTAAATACTTACAAAAATATTAGAGTCAAAAAACAGCAACATGCAGGAAAACAAAAAACAGTGACTGGCAACACATACAAAAGCAATATAGCAAAGCTTGAAAAATAAGTATGCCACATGCAGCGTTTAAAATGAAGAGTACTCGTTTACTGAATATACTGAATACTTCAAAGCTGAAGGAGTTTCAGGTTCCCAAAATTCTACCCTAAAAAGCTATGGGAGTTTAAGTGTGTTAATACAAAGCTGTGGATAATGCAGCTAGACCAGTACAGATTTACTAGGCTCATTTACCTCTATTGTGTTGTAAAAATATGCTGCCATTATATGGAATGATGCACTGTCTATTTTTGTTCAACAAAGAATTAGTATGAATCTCAATTCTCCAGCCCCCACCCTTCCAAAAGCCCTGGATGGCTTTCTGTCTAGAAGAAAGCCACAAACGACCCATCTCTGAGCTCTCTTTTGGCACACCACTCCCCTCTGCTGAAATTTATCACATCTAACGAGCTTATTAAACTGCTGCTTTCCAAAAAGGGGAAGTTTCTCAGAAATCCAGACTACTTCAACAAAATAAAATAAAATAGCTGTTTTGGCTGAATGTGGGACTCAGACTTGCATACCCTCTCCCTACATACACTTTTGAAGAAACAAATCAAAGGAATAACAACTTTTTTTCACGCTTCTGCAGAAGGAAATCAGAAAATTTTGCTTATTAGCAGCTACACTGAATTGCTCCAGCCTGCATATCTCTTCATAGCTGAGAAGGACTTCTGTAGATTTAGCACTCTTCCAAACAACTACTTAGAAAGTAGTTCATTAGGCTCTCAGATTGCCTTTCCCCAAACATCCCATAAAACATTCACCACATAAAAAGGCACTAAGCAATTATGAACTCTCACAAAAGTTACCCATTTTCTAACAGGCCAACACAGCTATGTCAGACCAGCTGCTCCCAAAACAGACTCTCCTAAATAAAGGTGAAAATGGGGTAGTGTACTTTATTCTGTTTTTAAATTGCAAAATGTCCCAAATAGAAGTTATGAGTCAAATTTCTTTATTAAAGGGAAGGTGGAAATTCAAGAAAATTCAAGCCAACTTCGCCATCTCCACTTTTATACTCAGCTATGTTAAATTGAGGATGTTGCTGCTTTCTGTTTAACTGTACACAATTATTCAGGAGATAAAACAAAAGAAGTTTGTCAAGATTCATTTGCTAGAAGCTTTTTTGCTTATGGTTCCATTACCTTGCAGACATTTATTGATTTCCATAAATTATTGATTCCATTATATATTTATCTACCAAACAGAAGATGCACTTGATTTCTCCCCTAAAAGCTGTTCAGCCTCTTCTCTGGTTCTAGTCAGTCACTGTTACTCCAAATTAGTCTGCTAGTTCCCTTGTTGCTCTTTGGTGACAACTGTTAGGGCTTGCTGATTTATTTGTATGCAGTTTCCAAGTACCATTTCATTTGTTCATCAGAGTTCTTTTTTTCCACTTACATCCATTACAGTCTTATCATGCAGCAACACGCACAGACTTTATTACTACTAAACAGAAACAGGATTTGAAGAAAGGCACTTATATCTTCATGATTAATAATTTTATCGTCTTCATCATTTCTTAATGGTCCCTAGTTTCTCTAATGCATTTGTGAAAAACAGTTATTTCTATTTAAAAAATGCAAACTCAGACCTTTTTGCCACCTCTCGTAATACCTCTTTTCTTCTTGCTTTGTGCCATTACAGACTCATATGCCTTGATTATCAAGGACACAGATACCCCATTTCTTTTAATGATTATTAAGGTTTAAATATTTCTGTGCATTCTAGTACACTGCATTTTATTCATTTCTTGTATGTTGTTTTTAAACTATGCAGTCACTTCCAACAGGACTAATTCCAGAGATCTGCTTTAAATAAGAGCAACACCCAAACCAGCCATGTTAAGACATTTTTTTTTTTTAAGACACTTTGTTGGCCATCTTCCTTGCTATGTCATTTTAGAATTTAAAATTTCACACCTTAAAAAGCACGTTTTCCTGATGAAAAAAATCACAGTGAAATTTTGGGTCACTTGTTGTGCACATAAAAATTGCTAGAGCAGCTTTCTGATTTTCTAGGAAGTAATGTTTCATCAAATTTAAAAAATGTGGGTTAACTTGATTGCATAGTCCTATCCTGCCCTTCAATTTAGAACAGCCTGTTAGCAGGCAACACAAAAACACTCAATTTTAAAAGAAATGATTTGCAGAACTACACCTATGTTCACCAAGATCAAGATTAGAGAATAAACAGCTGCCTAAATTGACATGGTCGTACTGGAGAAATCCTAAGAAGTGAAGAGAGATTTCAAGCATTCACGTTTCAAGACACAGATTTAGAACTCACTACTTGATAGCCTAACTCCTGCTATACTCAAATTAAGTGTTCCACACACTTGATAGAAGATCTACATTGATGAAATATTGCCTAATGTGTTTATCCATTGCCTCTTTGCAGAGTTATGTTAAAGACCACCTTCTATTTTCAGGAAGTTTCAGCATCTTCTCTGTAAACCTTGAGGAGAGTGTATTTGTAGATGATATGCATGTAACAATAGCTAGGTATCAGAATGTATACAGTCTTCCTTCCTGAAACAATTTTTAAGAACTTAAGGTAATCCAAAGCATGGCGTGTGCACACACGTGTAACAGCATGCATGTTTGTCGCCACACCTCTTGCTGAAAATAAATCATATTTATACAAAATTTAGGTCTCTCAGGTGCTTTTCTCCTCCAAAATTATTTGAGCTGCATTAAAACTACCACTGAAGCAAACTAACTTACGCTGGCAATAAAAAAGCAATTCACATAGGTTTGCAAACAAGCGCAAGCAGTATGGCATTTGCACTGCCTCATTGCAGTTGCCACTGTAATTAAAATGGCAGAAGCATTTAAATGACCTGCTCATTTAGACTGAAGGAAAAAAAACAAATTCGTGCAAAAATGGAGCTGTCTAATCAGAGTGATAGCTAAGCTGAACATCCTGGAGATGTACCCATTTGATCTCCATTATATGTCTCTGGGGCAAGACCCTTGCGTGTACAATGCAAGAAATGCAATTAAAGGAAAAGCCCCAAAGACTATGATTAATAGGCTTTTTTAAAAAGAGTTTTGTTTCCATGTTTTCCTTTGTTATTCAAATGGAGGAGGGAAGAAGGGTGTATTGTTTGGCCCTACCAATTGGTATTCAAATTTAAAAGGTCATCTTCCTTCTCACAACAATTTGTCATTCATTTTTCACTTTCATGTGCTTAAGGCACAATGTACCTCAAATCCAGCAGAACAATAACCAAAGAGCTAATAAAAGGAAGTCTGTTTATTAAGCTAATTTTGCAAATCAGAATTTTAAAGCTCCTATTGGCTCATACAAATACAACAGAAGAGAGTATTTACTGTAAAGAAGCATTAGCCTCCTGAGGATTCATTGCATGATTACATAAATCCCTTTCTGTTTAACATCACCATGCTCAGCTACCACTTACTAATCAATATCCAGGCTCCTCCACTACACACCACCACACTCTCAGGAGCAGATTATGTCTATTTGGCATTGTGAAGAGAGATGGTTCTTTTCAGCTTATTTCTAGTAACTTCAGTTAAGTTCTAGATTAAATGGAAAGGCATTTTTGTTAACTTTCATTAGCAGCAGAACAGATGACTAAAGTCTGCCAGCTTACAGACTGCCACCAACCAGAATGGAACTAAAGTCTCCCTGCTTCAGGTCCATATCCTAATACCTACCCTCTGAAGTCCATTTAAACTTTACCACATACTTCAGTGGCTTTCAAGAAACTCTTATGAGTTTACAACTTATCCCTGTCCGTATACGCTATCAAAAGGAGGAAATATGGTTAGCAGAAGTTAATAAAAGCATTGCCACTACCATTTAATGATGTTTACATGCTCTTACATAAAGAGCAAATCTGAGAAATGAAGCAATATATTTGTTAGCTATTCTATTTCAAGAGGCAGCAGTAATAGGGATGGTAAAACACAGCCAAATCATGCTTTCAAGGCTGAAAAGCAGCCAATGCCATAATCAAATGCTGTCATTTGATTATTATGCTTTTGGAATGAGACAACAGTTATCTATTAAAATTTTTTCTCGCCACCAACCACAATGAAAAGGGATGTGATCATCACCATTAGAAGTCACCAAGTGACTTGTATGGGTTGCAACATGATCAATTCATAGCATGGCCCACAGCTCCAGGGTAGTCAACTACTCCAGCAGAAGAAAACTTTACTATGATTTTAATCAGAGCTCACCAGTCTCAAGTTACTTAAATTACAATGCTGTAATAATGTATTGAACACCATAGTAAAGCTAAGAAAATTCACAAATTCTGCAATAGAAAAAGACAAGAAAACTCTAGTAGACATCAAAATAACACGGCAGGTCTGCAAAAGTGTTTGTAATTTTAGAAGCTGCATGTGAACATCGGTCCTTCCTCTGTCTGCAATTTACAGCCCCAAGTCTCAACACAAATGTTAGAAGAATTCTAGATTTATCTATACACCTAAACTTGCTTTCAAATTGGGTCTCTCCTCTTTCTGCAGCTGCTGATGCCAGAAGCTAAATCAAAGCAAAGTTATAATCCCTTCAATTTCAATTCCTTGTTATATTCTATGATTTATTCCAAGCTAAGTCAAATGGTAAACTCTGGAAGAGGCTTTTTTTTTTTTCCCCAATTTGTTTTTAAACCTCATTTCTCAGTTTTACCTTCCTCTGCATACATCCTTGCACATTTAACTTCTGCTTAGTGAAATGAGCATTACTAGTCAAGGCTGGATGTGGCTCTGGGCAGCCTGGTCTAGCGGTTGACAACCCTGCCCACAGCAGTAGGGTTGAAACTAGATGATCCTTGAGGTCCCTTTCAACCCAGGCCTCACTATGATTCTGTGTTTCTATAACATATTTGTGATGGAACAAGTATTCACTTGCATCATCTTTTTGGATGCTCACACTTCCTATCATCTCCCATATGAGCATATGGAAATGGCTAGAGGTATCAGTTGCACTACTGCAGAGAGGGCAATATTTAAGTTTTCCCCTAGAATTATTCATTCATTGAAATAAAAAGTATTTTGCCAGTTTTTTAAGCAGTGGTAAGTTTTAATTTGTGAACAGCATCAATATTTTTTAACTTGTTGAAATGCACTGAAGAGCAATTTCCCAAAAAATTTGAGAACAATGATTGTTGTCCAGTGGCACTTTTTCCCTACATTACTTGAGGTTTTCAGTTCATGGCCAGATGCAGTGCATCCAAACACGAGCAATATGAAAACTCATTCACTGAACCTTGAGAAGTTTCTTGCATGCTGAAAATCAAAAAGAAATTTTGCGTATACAATAAAAAGACAAAATGAAATAAAATGTTCTACTGGTTTTCAAATTAGCCTCAGCAACATCATCACATGCAATTAATTGCCCACAAAATTTACAACCATAGCTATGCAGATTAAACACAATTCCCTGCCATCTAAATATTTAGACATGCAAATCTTGATAACCTATGTTTGATAAGAAAAACAAGAACAAGATTCCTTGGTTCAATAATAAACAATTGTAAATACAAACTTTTTTAATAAAAACATCTATTAAGTGATTGTATGTAAGCTAAATTTTAGATGCAGTTGTTAATTGAAACATTTTTCAGTGTTCAATTTTCAATAAAAATACAGCAAGGCATAAAAGCATCCTTAAATTGTGAATAAGAAATGCACCATTTACCATTTTTAATGAGCAAGCTCTGAAGGAAATAGAGGTAAACACGGAAAACAGAATTAGAATCTATAGTTTAATCAAAGGTTCCTGCTTACTGATTTCAGTCATGATTTACGATTAAACAGGTTATTTAAAGCAAGTCCTCCACACTGTGAAATCAAAATTCACTTCAGTAACCATATTCCCACAGCAGCCTGAGGGAAGGCAAATGCTGTAGAGGTGATGGCAAAATGTCATATAGGACAACGCTCCATAGTGTTATCAGAGGTATAGTTATTCCAAGAATTCTACAGTGTTGTTACTGGATTAATTTCCAGCCTACAGAGTAGCACTGTTGTTTTCCAGTTGTAAATCCACCACGCAGCTGGGAGTTGGTCTGTGGATTTTGTCATTAAATACACTAGAACAGAAACCATTCTAAACAAACAAAAATAATGAAGAATGCCTATCCTTTGGTGTCGGATACGTATCAGTCCCCCTTCTTACAAACCCGGTGAGAATATAAGTTTAAACACCAGAAAAGCCAGAAACTGCACCATCAAATAAAAAAGAATTAGAAATTTTGGATTACACTGTATCAGTTATCAAAGTCATTCCAGACCTTGTCAGAACAAATTCAAGGTTTTGCTTATTTAGATACTTCGTTCCTAAAAATTAAGCCTCAAACTTAAATACTAACCACAGCTCTACTAGGTACCCGCAGCCAAGTGCTGCATTTCTGACGGCAGCCAGAGTGGGTGCCTAAGAAACTCTACAAAAGTAGGACATGGCAATGTTTCCTGCAACTGCCGTCCCAGCTACAAAGCATTTGTCATTCAGCAACTACCCCGGATTCATGTCATTTCTAAGCATTTCACAGGTCTCATGAATTTCTCTTCTACATCTTGGGGTGAGGAGTTTCAAAGTTTAACTACGTTGTGTGTTACTTTTTTTTTTTTTCCTTTCAGCAGCCATTTTTCTCACATTCCTCCAGTTCCTGCATTGAGAAAGTGAATAACCAATGCCATCTTTCAGGCTTTGAGCCATTGTGTTCCACACATCATATAATTTTCTATATAGATATCTCCCTTCAGCTTTTATGGAATTATTTCTCTCCAAGCCTCTGATTATCCTTGATGTTTCTCTCTGAAATTTCTAACATTAGGCCTGACAGGCAAGAATTGATAAGAACCAAACATACCACAAAAGTTACAGGAAAACAGATTTACACAGTGTAGTAAAACAATTTCATTAATCAAAGAAATATTTTTGTTAAAATTACACACTGACTTTTATCTGTAAATAACATGAACTATCAAAATGCCATTACATGTAATTCTGCCTTAGCATTTTCTCTACATGCTATTTTAAGTAAGATATGAGATAATATAACTCAACTATCCCATATGACAGTGCTTCAGATAAAAAAAATTCTATTTGTCCCTTTTGTTCTTTGTCTGGCTAAATTCATCTGGTGCGCAGGAAGTGTATTAAATTAGGTCCTGGGACATTCTAAATTACAGTCAGTAAATTATCTTCCTGTCAAAGGAGCTAATTTAACCATCTTAGATTGCTTCAGATAATTTGCAATTCTTAACTATTAACCATTAACAAGTCTCCTAATTTAACGTGAAATGTCTCTGTTATTAATCTAAACAGAGAAATCCACAGATAATGACCTTCCCAAGTCAGGTGGTTAAATTGGGAATTTCAAGGGTGGTGATATTTCCTTTCTACTCCCTCTCCCCAGTCACAGCAGAGGACTTCCTTCAGCCTCTTCACAGAGCTTCTGGCAGGGTCCTCTGATGAGAGACGTGACACAGAGCATGTGCAGCCTCACAAGTGAGAACCTGAACTGCAGATTTAATTCCTCCCCAACACCAAATACCTGTTCCTCTGTGAAGCAAAGGATAAAGATGCACCAACCTATCAACATAACCACATCTTAGATCAGGTCACAGTTATACACATGGCAACGGATGAGAGAAGAACTGAGAACCAGTTTCTTCAATACATTAGAGAATGCAAACACAGTCCCTTAAATAAAGGAGGATGGAGTCCTTTCACAAGTTCTGCTCTGAATTACTTAAAAGACTGCTGCTAATTTCGCTTCTGGGGCAAAATATTCAAAGACAATACTGGAAAAGATAGAAAATAAATTGGAAAAAATGGCATCTCCAACTGAAGATGCAAGTGAGGCAGGTATCAACTGGTTATAACATGCCTGAAATTCAATTATGTCAGATGAACTCTGGCAAGGGAGAATGTTTCTCTAAGTTAGCCTTGCTGAAACAAATACCTTCTAAATTGAAAAGGTATTAAATATAAGCTAAGTGCAGAAAAATCAGATATTCAAGTTGGAAATTACCCAGACTAACAGAGTTAAATGCCACCACTCCTACAAACAGCACTATGGGATTCTTTAAAAATTATCTCAGGATTCAGATTGTGCTTCTTAACCTATAATGCAACATTTACACTAAAGAGAGGCTGGTGGTGCTAATTTGGCATTCCCTACTCAGTTACTGTTTCAGTCCAACTCTGCTGCTTTGGAAAAAATGTCAGAACTTGTTCGTCCACTGAAAGAATTACAGAAATGCAATGATTCTTCTGCCAGATTTTCTCTTTTGGGATGGTCATTTTCAATTTCTGTGTATGTTATTAACCTTTATTGGAACATCGTTTTGCATTTTTTTCCATTGTATTATCATCCAACATTTGATGTTTTAGGCCTCGTATCTCCTCATCTTTCTAAAGAGAAAAAATAAGAGGAGCAGTTCCTTCTCCCACAAGGCCCTGAATGGTCTCACTGTATTCCATCACAAACTCTCTCCAACTAAAATAGCTCCCCTAGTCAAAAGGAGTCAGCAACACTGCAAGTGCCATCAGTTTATCTTCCCCACCACTCCTTAGCCTTTTCTTGCCCAAGAACGAACCCTGGAAAAAATGTCTTCTCCCTCACATCCTAGCCCAGCCAGCCCTCATGACACAGGAGGAGTTCATTCACATTCAAGATGCTCTCCTTTTGCTGATGTCACCTTACCCTCTCTTTAGGGAAAGAAAATGAAAGCAGTGTTGAGATGAAATCTTCTTGAACCTTCTCTTGCCATTTAGTCCCTTTCCTCCTCACATCACCTCCACTGTCAGTCAAGTCATTTGTCTTGTATTTCAATGGAATTTACATTTTTACCCCATTGGTACTTATTTTTTTTAAGCTCTAATTCAAAGCATCCTAAGCCAGTGCTCTGAACTCATCAAGCTGCAGCAGGTCATATAACCTTATTGCCTCAAGCAAATTATTTTAAAAGAAAAAGCTTCCAACATTTCGGATGATATACTGAGTTTTGAGTCTTCTGATCTGGCATCTAATGTTCACAATGTTTATCTGAATATCAAACCATACTTAAAAAGCTATATAATAGTAGAAGATGAAGCATCACAGGAAATTGTTTCTATCTGCATACTGTAGCTAACTTGCTTCATAACATGTTTCACAACTTACGGTTCATTTTAACAAATCCCATAAAAGTCCTCTGATGTGCTCAAGTCTCTACCAGCTATATGACTTAATGATCAATTCACCAAAAGACATCAACAGAACAGTTTAAAGTCTGCACTGGAGGTGGATAAACACAGAAATCCCTATAAGCATATTAGCTATTTACTGCATTACATCCTTGCTGCATGACACAAAGCAAGCCAGCAACCCGAATTTTATCAACAACCAAATGCCAAAACTAGCTGTATTTTCCTTTCAGACGCTCAAAAAAAGGCTGCTCAGTAGTTATAACAAAGAAAGCTATCTAGGGCCACAGTATCTTTCCCCATATACAGCTACCATAAATGTAAGCTCATTCACCCTGCAATTGTTGTAGGATCAGGATAGCTGGAATGCAGAAAGAGACTAATCCAGGACTGACTGATCATGACTGAGGGCCTCCAGGTTATATCTTACATTACAGAGAGTTTATTTTCCAGGGTTTTGCTGTTTATTTTTTAATGAAGGAACGCCTCCAGTTACCCTTGCAATAACAAAAAAACAAACAAAAAACACCCAGTTCAATTAGTGGAAAACTTCACAGTTATAGTTCAAGCACTGACAAAGCTAAACCCTGCTGTATTCTGAAAACACTGTCTCTGCAGCTTGTCACTTACATTACACCTGGAGTGATACAAGCTTGACAACATCACCAGGATGCCAGCCTCAACCCCCCTTTGGCATTTAATTAGTAGAGTGGTAAGATCCAAATACTGGGACTCTTTAGGGCTGAGGAGGAAGAATCCTAATCCTATGCCCACCATTCTGATATCATATCACAATCACTGTTTTTCTAGAACTTTCTCTGTTGATAATTTCTTAAGTAAGCCCACTGCAGACATACCTACCCCAAAAATCTAAGTTCTCTACTTAGGTACAACACTCCCTGCCAGGCCAGGACCACTATTAACGTGCCTACTTTAAGGCCAAATAAGATAAAACCTTTAACTGGATATACTGACACCCTCCCCCCATACATTATATGCCAACTCTGATCCTGCTCATATGTTCAGGTTTCCATCAGAAGGAAATCCAGATAAACATTGCAAAGATGTATGATTCAGCCTACCTCCTACCACTGAGGCAGGACACAGCCAGAGCGCACCTGGGGCCAGGAACACGCACCACAAAGCATATGCTCCAGAATATAGGTCAGCCTAAATTAGCAAAAATTCACTCTGCAAAATTATGCATCAGATTTTTTTTTTTTTCCCAAAAAACAGCCAAGAGTGCTCCCAGACCCCAGAAGGTATCTCCTGTTTGTGACTGTTTTGTTTAAGGGAAACTTTTCAGTTCCTAACACACAAATAAGATGTCTGGAAACTCTACTTTCTGCAGCTTAAGAGCTACAGAAAAAAAAAAAAAAGAAAGCATAATCCCTGGCATTTGACTGTGCTAAAATGTTTGGCCTTTAGATATGCCAACACTGCAGGTAACGGGGTAGAAGCTTATCACTCTACAGGTTTCAGCATAATTTAAAAATACCCAAGCACCTCACGAGTACTTCCATGTGGCAGTGTAAATTGGTCTGTTTTGTAAATAGTTTCATCTACCTGTATGCAGCAGAAAGATGAAAAAGAATATTGATAGCATAAACTGGGCTGTTATGTAAATGGGACAAGTAAACCGATTCCAAATAATCTTGAAGTCTTTTCTCTCCCTACAATAAAATTTATTACTACTCCCTACAGTAAACAACCTTTGGCAGCCAATTTTTTGCAGCTGTCACTGGAAAAGTAGTCAAAAAAGGGGAGATAATAGATTTTGGAACCTGGCAGTCATTCTATACAGATATTTCCTGTGATTATCAACGGTTTTTACAGTTACTGTTTTAAAGCCACTCACCGTGCATTAATCTACTATTTTCTGCTAACATAGTGGCCAGAGTTTTGTAAATATTTCTCTACTTGTCTTTTTATCCTTTTGTTAGCATAAAAATAACATTTACTCACATAAGTGATTAGGATGCCCGTGAGAGACTATAGTTTCTTGTCAACACAAAGAGGATGAAAATGAGTTTTAAAGCAAGTGGCAATAAGTTTTTTAACCAAATTAGCCATTTAAAGAATATAGCTATAAATACAGAAAAAAGCCATCCAGTTTCTCAAGATAAGTATATTTCTTACACAAGAATTAAAACTCCATAATTAAGCATTATCAATTCTTAGCTTGAAATGGATGTTCATGAAAGGTGCCTCATTTTGACAGTATATAAATTTAAAGTCAGACAACATGTTTGTATCCATTTTCTAAAATATCTGTCATTTCCCTACAGTGGCTGATCAAACTTGCCAGTGAAAAACCCTCTGAGTAGGCAACTTGTAATACAGCTATGGTTTATTTCTGTCAGAGACTGACTGCTGAAGTGTGAAAGAAACTCATTAAAAATCTCTCACTGTGATCCTGTATTGAAAAAGGAAAAAAAGAAAGAAAATTCTTAATGAAGGGTACATTTAGCCTGAAGCCACATTCATATTCTGCTTTTCATTTTACTCTATTTCAGTAAGCAATTAAAAGACAGCAATTAGTCACAGAAACACTATTCATATTGACCATACCGGGAGATTAAAGAGGTTAACACTTATTTTATGTTAATATTATGAAAGTAATGAAGGAAATCAAGAATAATAAAGTCACCTTACAAGGAATGTTAAAATAAATACAAGTACCTCTTACCTTAATCTCAAGACAAGATTCACTGCACATGGAACTTCACTATATTCATCACTAACAGCAGGCTGAGACTATTAAAGAAAAAAGCAAAAAAAGCATTATCATGGACGCCAAAGAAAAAAATCCTGAAGTACTTGCCATACTAACAGTCCAATGTCAGAATATTTCACACATCCCCTAACTCAAAAACCTTTTAAACACTTTCAGTATCAGTCTAAAATATAGCTGATAGCAGTAAAACTCTTGGATTTAAATTACAGAGATATAAATGACAAGGCCTATATGAAAGAACTGAGCAGGAGAGCTTTTAATCCACTTTGTATCAAAACTCCAGTAACCTGTTAAATCGCATGCAAACAGTGAGAGTAAAAAGCTACTATACCCATTATTTCTGTCTAACTATTTTGGATCATAATGAAGTCTTACATCTACCCATCTGCTAAGGACTAGCAGTGTAACAAAGCAGGGTTCACAGCTTGGGGAATGTCTTCCAGTGAGAAATCATACACATCTTTCAAACTATCACTCCTACCTCACACTGTATTATTCTGTCCAGTACATATTGATTTGAAATCGCAGAGGAATTCCCAAGCTTTATGAGAAAACAGAAACATGAGGAACAGAGCATGGGCCCCAAGACATCTCAGCCCTGACTGGCAACTTCTACAGGTACTGAAGTACTACGTAAGCAAGCCCTGATACCGAAAGACTGGGGTCATCATAGAAGCTAGCAGGACCAAATCTAGCAGGAAACCATTACTCTTCGCGCAGATTTCTGTGCCACCACTGCAAATCAGAGCCTCTAAAACTGCAGGTGAACTGGCAAGCATCATCCACCCATGGAACAAGCATTTTTAGAAGATCACCTTGGCTGTACTCAACTTATTAAGCCATTATTTACAGCACTGATGTTTCCTATGCTCTCAGCATGGAATTTTATTCCTCCGAATTAATCCACTATGCCATAGTACTGAGCTATTTTACTTCATACAGCACCGAGAATTTTAATTACAAGTTACACACTGTGATACATATCCTGACAATGAAAAATTATTTGGAGATCTTTCAGCTACTCCAGAAGAGCCATTATCACTCTGACAAAAGGCAGCAATTAGCGTGATCCAGTTGGGAAGATTCATTAAAAATGGCCAAATTACTTATCTTAACCAGTTCTCTTGGGCAGGAAAATAACATCACTTTGAATTTTCTATCCATTTTATCCAGTGTGTACTCAATTTAATTTCTACAGGCCCAGCTACATGAAGCTCAGTCGTCATAAGCACTTGCCATACAAGGCTGCAGAATCAAACCAACACTTTCCCTTCAGTTCACATTTTTAATGAGAGAACTTGAAAGAGAAATCCCTTCACTCAAACACTTGGAAGAAAAAAAAGCCTGAAAGATACATTTTTACCTCTGTGTTCTCCTCTTCTTTCACTCTTCGTGACTAGAAAATAAATGCAGTGAAACATGAGTTTTATGCATTAAAGATCCAGAAATACTAACAATTAAAACAGAACATCTTGCAAACTGTAACTGTCTTGACACAAACAAAAGTTACCTTCTCCTGAGAAACAGCAGCTTTGCCTTCTTCACTCTTTTCATCCATTTCATCATCACTCCATTCCCAGTCTCCATCTTCTGTTTTATGGAGGTGACCACTGGAACCTGGCACTCGTCTAACCTACCAAAATATCAAGTGTTCTCCATTAAATAGATGCTTTAAGTCTTCAACTCTGTCCGGGTGAATCAGTAGCTCTTCATTATTTTTGTTCTATACGGTTTTTTTAAATGTTCTGGAGGACTCACTAGCACACTAGAATTATATCTGACATCAAGGGCCAGTCACTGTTGAACTACTGGGAAGAACTAACCCATGCAGAATTCATATAGGAAAAAGAAGGTGGAGGTATTTTACAGCTGCTTCAGAACAAGCTCAAGTAGATGACAACTGCTTAGTACAAACGAAATCATTTCAAGGCAGTAATTCAAGGAAGCAGAGGCTACACAAATAAGGTTATTCTTGGAATACAGTCCTTGACAACTTTGCTTGTTCTGCTAAACAGCTTTGAAATGTGTAAAAGGCATTAAGGATAGTTCATAAGTAAAATTCTTTAAAAAAAAAAGTAGGCGCATTCAGAGTGAAAAGGTAGGCAGACATGTACCGCACCAAACTAACTGGAAAAACATCTGTAGATTAAGCAGTAGATCAGAGACCTCATAAGCAAAAAAGATTAAGAATCAAATTCTGTTGCCATCTTGTTTTTTCCGAGCCTGACAACACATTTGTTTTCCCAGGATCCTGTTCAGTCTGAGCAAAATAGAGGAAGATCCAGCAATTCTCACCATGCGTTGTCATGAATTAATGAGACTCGTAAGATCACTGGAAGCACGGCACAATAATCAGAAATCCCAATGGTGCTTCTCTAATTATTTTACATCACTGAACCAAAATACTAGATACAGTTCACACCGCTCAACTTCAAACGTTCATACAGGTAAGCATCCTTGTACTATGAATTTGAAAGGTTTAAAGCATATTCTTTTTAATTAAAAAAAAAGACATACTCAGAAAAACAGTACACTGGCATGAGAAAGAGGAATACTAGGTGTTCACAGTTCACAGCCGACAGAAGGAAGAACTAACATGACAGAAATGGAAAAGCAGTTGCAGGCCAAAAGGAATTACTGGAAAAGACCTAATAAGCTAACTTTAAAATGAAGTTCTGATATGAACTAAATGGCATTAGCTCAAAACTCTACATACATCCTGTAAGTTATTGTGGATACTGCCAAAAACTGCCTGGTTCAAATTTGGTTTCACAGATTCCTGTCCATTCTGATGTCATGCTCAGCATACTTCAGTGCAAGGATTTAACTTCTTCTGATGAGCTTTCCACCACTTAGATAGCTGGTAGCAGAGCTATCTCTCACAACAGTAATGAACATGTTTTTTTAAAACAGAAAAGTCTGATTTCTGATTAAAATATTCCTTTTTTTCCAACTTAATAAAACCTACATAAAAAATAAAACTGATACTAACCTTACTCTAAATGCCTCTGGTTGCTACAGACCACAATGTGTGGCAGGTGAAAACAGTATAGGGCACTAGAATTTTGACCCTCTAGAAAACTGTGTGACACAAGTATTAATCTAATCCTTCTCAGTCTTCTTTTGATAGAACAGAGAGAAATAGGTGGCTATTTCTCTACTGGATTTGGAGCAATGCAAAGTGGAGATAGGTGGCCTTACACTACAAAAGTACGAACTCAGGAGTCCTCTTTCAAAACCTTGTACATACACAAGCAGGTATCTTTGTGTCTCCACCTACACTCTTTAACCCTCTTCCTTTATTTCATATGTAAGCCTCAACTAGAGGACGGGGGGAAGCTTCCAGTGTCTCAGCACCTTTCCATAGTCACCTTCCTCTGTCCTTACAATATTGCCCCTTCACTTTTCTCCCCTGCAGAATCCATTAAAAGTACCCTACCCAAATTCTCTGTATTTTGCACTCCTCTGTAACCGAGATGAAAAAAACATAGGATATTAGGGGAATATCCTACTTGGTCACTTTACGGCAAATTCTGTACTGCCTTCCCTGTTTCTCAAACCAGGCTTCTAATGCACTCCTCTTAGCTCCAGTTGCACAATAAATAGGCTCTTACTGTCTGCATCATCAGGGATTACCAGAGATACAAGGGAAGGCAGCAGGCAATTCACATGGTGCTTGCAATTATCGATTGTCCTACAAGGAACAGTCCTGATGTGGGCTTCCGTTTAACATCACACATATCTTCCCAACAACTATATGCTAACTTACAGGGAAGATATAAGCCACAAGCAAAAACAAGCTTTTTCAGATAGAATAGAATAATTCCCAGACAATCACAAACTACTTGTACTAACCAAAATCTCTTCTGCACCCATTTTCAGTTGTTCCGGAAACTTGTTCTAAGTAGAATGATGTTAATGTCGCTTAATGATGCTGGCAGTGAGTCACAGGAAAAAGCTTACTGATGAAGATGGATTGCGTTTCAAGCTTTTAAATAGATTGCCTTTTAATAAGCAATAAACAAACGGCTCAAGAAGAAGTTACTTCAAAATAAAATACTGTGTTAGATTAAATGATTTTCTTGAAAGGTGTCTGAAAGCAGAAAAACAGAAGTCCAGACTTGCACTCCATCCATCAGACTCTTTCCCACCAGGACACACATTCAAAGGAAATCATACCTCTCTGCTGTAGCAAAACACTCAATCTATTCAAATCTCAAATCAATTTTCTCTTTTCCCCATCATAAACCTATATCACTAATATCACACATCAGAAGGAATTATACTAAATTTGTTGTAATACATACTTATCAGATTTTTAATACCAGTAGTAGTTCTGTTTCTCTTCAGATTTTCAGTGCGTTTTTCAGAGCACATTTATTAAAATATATATAAGTAGTAACATCAAAGTATTTTAGAAGAACACTATCATTTTACCATCCTCAACTTGCATTTCAAAAACAGCAAAAGAATAAAACACACTGCAAAAAGTAAAGGAATAAAACGTACAGTATGCAAACAAAGCTTTCTAATCTTTGAATTTGGGGCAGCCAGAGAAGCATCTTACAGGATGAAAAATAATGCAGTTGAGATAACCTAGTAGTTAGGCTGCACAATCCTACAACTCCTGGCACCTATGTGGTTGCACACTGAGCAGATTCAAGCTATCACTCCTGGAGAAACACTGACTTTTCTGAACAAATTTTCTGCAAGATTCACCAATTGAAACAGCCCTTCTTGATGTCAAACACTAAAGGCTGTTTAAGCAGTGAGGCAACGAAAGGAAACTGGGATCGCCTCAGGATTCTCACAATTGTCTACTTTAACTCCTTACAGTGAAGCACAGCGTGACACACCAAATCACCTCATGCTTTCATTTTATGCTCTCAGAGCAGAAGACCCAATCAAAGAATTAATATGGAGCACGGTTAGCTTGCAACCAAGTCAGCTCCTGAATTTAGCTGACACAGGCACTATAGCTTGCGTGAGATGAGAAACTGGAATACCATTTTCAGTAGTTGTCCCTATTTGAATGAACTTCAGACATCAGTTCGATATCATCTGTGCTAAGAAAGCACTGTAAATTCACAAAAGCAGTAAGGATATACGTCTATGCAGGTTGCTCTAAAAGTAATGCCTCCTATTTATTTCCAGAGTACCTACAACAGATACAATAAGCACAGCTGAATTTCTCTGCATGGAAAAATTGCACCCATTAACATTCCCTCATGCTTGTTGAACACTTATGGAGACCAGACAGTATAAGTATCTGTACAAGTTCCCATAGAAATAAATAGGTGGCATTTCTTTCAGAGCAACCTATGTATTTTTCTAGATGACATTCACACAAAAGTTCTGTTATCATAGAATTATTAAGGTTGAAAAAGCCCTCTAAGACCATCTAGTCTAACCACCCACCTACCACCAGTATTACCCACTAAACTGTGTCCCTGAGAACTACGTCTACCCTTCCCTTAAACATCTCCAGGGACAGTGACTCCACCACTTCCCTGGACAGCCTGTTTCAATACCTCACCACTCTTTTTGAGAAGAAATTCCTCATATCATCCAGCATGAACCTCCCTGGCACAACTTCAGGCCACTTCCTCTTGTACTGTTACTAGTCATCTGGGAGAAGGCCATTTACATTCAGTCTACAAAAACAGGTGTGTAATAGACAGAAACATCTTGCTGAAGAATAGTTAGACATATATGTACTAACTGTAGCCTGTAAAACATTCACATTACACAATACAACAGCAGGTAACTGTGCCACAGGTATGCACCTGTAGCAGAAACAGTATAGTATGGCCCATCAGGGGAGAGGAGGGAAAGGTCATCCAATTTTCTCCTATCCAACTGCCATCCTCTGTGGTAAAGCTTAGATTCTTTCCCTGGGTAGTGGGCAGTGTAAGCTTCTTTGAAACTCTGCAGCATGTGAAAGTTCATTAAAAAACACTGCAATGGGCCAAAACAGGAGCGATTACAAGAGTTTATGGGGACCTGATGGCTATATAACACTTGACAGTTATCTGAAGTGTATAAAATATATAGCTATAGAAAGCTGTGTTCACTCGTACAATATATTCATCTGCTCTTTCACAATAATCTCTCTGGATCACTGCAATATGTGGAAAACATGGTAGAAACAGCAGCAGATCTAAGGAGATCACACATACAGGCAGCAATAACACCATGAAGATATTTTCAAATAACAAGGATATCCCTACTCAAATCCACAGACAATGGAACATGATGAACATCTCACAGGCCATCTAAAGTTCCACTTAGACAATCTCTTGCATTTCTGACAGAGATTGACTCCCAGCTTCTTCTCTACAGAAGTATTTTTTTCTGAAATGCACGTTGAAGATACTCTCTAATTAGCACTAGATGCTTTTCTCAAAATAAAGTGCTACATGTAAACCAGTGTGAGTGAACAAAGTCAAGCGTATGCAAGACGAAGCATTTATCCCATCTCTTCTGGTATATCCTGGGAGGTAAAAATAGCCCAAAGACAAGACAAAAGAAAGACAGTCTCCAAGATGAGTATGATTTGAAAGCATAACTTGAGTACTGCCTTGAAGTATACCACACAATAATCAACAGAGAAAGTCCATATTTTGTGCCCTGTTTATCAACACTTTCAATGAGATTCAATGATACTTTACTCTTTAGAGATCAAATCAAGATAATCTGATTTTATCTTATAAAAATCAAATGTAGCATTTCATTCACATGAACAATCCTAAAAACATATGTACTGTGTTAAACTCCTGTTCTTTGGGGTGAGGGAAGAGAAGGTGGGGATGGAGGTATTAAGAATGAATCCACAGTTTCTATCACAATTACAATTCATGATTCAATCTGCTGGAGAGAAGACATCTCTACAGACCTTCACATGCAAGTCTAAAATGGTCAGTGGACTGTAGTTCAACTTTCCAGTCATACATATCACCGCTGAAATTTGCAGAGAAGTTCAGCAGCATGAGAATGGATGCTTGTCTTCAACTGAAATCAGCCATTGGTAGTATAGGTAGTTTGAATTTCTCCATATTCTTCATATTTTCATTCACATCCAGAATGTGTTGTTTTGTGGTTTTTTTTTTCCCCTTCTACTTTCCTTCTACTATCCAACACTTCAAAAATTAACTTTGTTTCTAAGCTAGCATCACTTAAAGACAGACCTCCTTATTCTATCCTACAAGGAAACTAATGAAAGATCATTTACCATTTGATTGGAACAAATCACATCAGCAAAACATTGGCTCTTTGGACAAGACCAAAACTTGTTTGCAACTTTCATTTGTGAAGCAGAATAGCTTTAAGTCATTAATAGATTCTTCAATCATAACTAAGTAGTTGGAATACCTTTCTGAGATAGTGATGCAGGTGATCTTTCTTTCAGCGTGGTCAAAGGGAGTATGAGAAAGCCTTCCACATGCACAAGTACCAACCAGCCTCAGATAACATACTGCTTTACTACATTAATCAGTGTGGGGGAAAAAAAAGTGAATAAGAACAACAATCTTAACGCTGGTCCCAGCAAGAGTGCACTGTAGGGGTTGCATTTGGAATATTTTAAGTATTTGGATTTTCTCTACTGCAAGACTGATAAAAGCAAGCATGTTTGTATTTGGCCCCTATGGTGACAGCGTTACAACAGTTCAAAACATCCTATTTGTCGTCTTAGCTTGGTGCAAACCTCTCATTTTACAAAGGATAGAAATAGTGATTTATCCACGTTCATACAGTAAATCTGAGACAGAACAATGAACCAAAACAAACTTTTTATATTCCTACTAAAATAAGGAAGAAGTTCTTAGCAAGGAATGCAGTAGCTAAACAATGGCAATTTCTCTGTCAGTTTTAGTCAAAATACACAGCACTGATGGCTCTTTATGCAAGGATTATCTCTCAGTAAATAATTCAGAGGGAAACAGAAACAAGTAAAAACATGTGCAATTCCAATTTGAGTTTTATTGTTTTAAAAAACCTAAATGCTCTTTCCAAAATTGAACTACGCTAATTCATAACTTTTGCTAATAAAGTAAACAACAAAAGCCTTGAGCCTAACAAAGACAAATTAACATGTATTAGAAAACAGATTTCACATAAATCAGAAGGAGCACACAGGGAATAAAAAAATGAATTTGAATGACTGGCACTTCAACTGCACCCAGAGAAGCAGCTCAGACCTGTAACTAAAGACAGTTTGTATGAAGAAAAACTTAACAAGCCACCATCAAAACCACCACAGCTTCAAAATAGATAATATGAACACCAGCTGAACACAGTATGCTTGGATAATGAGTGAAAAGAAATGACTATCACAAAAACATTAAATATCAAATTATTATTGCTTACACACTTGCTGGTTTTCAGCGTAATTCAGAGTCACAAAAAGACAGAAGAATAAATTATTATGTTGGCAAAGCTATTTGTCCTCATCCTCTTAAAGGAGGATACAGATCATAAATATTCCTAACATACAATAATATTTATAAGCTTTCCAGGAGAAAGCCCGCTTAAGCAAATGAACATGGTAACCATAAATCCTGATCATCAAAAATTAGTTCAAAAATTGCATTACAGAGAGAACTCTAGAAACAGAAAGCAGAAGCTGCCTACGTCCCCCAAAGCTTGATGAAAAACAAGGTACAACATAAGGAAGTAAAACAAATTGTTGTCTTCTAAGCACTGATATAGTTGCTGTAAGTAAACATTAAAGAGGCTGGGGAAAGAAGAATCTATTATTCATCACTGATTCTTTTATTTCTGCAATCTCTTCACAAGTTAATTGTTGTAGTGGGACAAGGAAAGGAGTGAATATTTTCTGAATGTTAAGATCTTTCTACTTCCTTATTCAGAGCTCCTCAAATAAGCAAAGAACTTGGCCCACTTACACATTTAGTAATTTATTTCAGCATCTAATTTTTGAAAACAAAAATGACACACTGAGAGACACCAGTGCATACATGCATAAAAAACTACTGCATTACAAACATGGCACAGTGCATCATCTACATCACATATAAACTCAGTTTGTTTAGTTATAGTAATTTCATGCATCTATTGACTCATTTCTCATTCAGTTGAAAGATTACTGAACTAACCATACTGATTTTCCCAGTATTTCCATTACTTAAGCTACTCCTACTGAAGTCTCTATAGTAACTGAATAGTTGGGGTGGGATTCCAGTCAGATTTATATCTTTCACTCTTACTCAAAAAAGAGAAAAGGTAACCTGAAGGTAAAGTAAGCAAGATGCATCAGTGCACGCAAAATTCATAGCGCTAAGAAGCATTAAACATTTCAGTTTCACATAAGCTTATCATGTTCCATATACAGGTAACTTAGATCACAAAAGCAATTTGTTCCTAAATTCTTAAAAGGAAGCAAATGCGCAGTCATGATTCACCTTACACCTAAAGTCATATTTGTGGAACCCTAATCTTGATCTATACCTTCTAGCTACGTAACTGTAAATGCTATACTAATCTTTCCACTTGCATACCTACAGAATGCAATTTTATTTAATTAAACACATTCTTCTGGAAATATTACATCTCATCAAAAGAAGCTAGCTTAGCTTCTTTGAGGGACAAAATTTGCTTTTATTCTACTGCTGATGCCATTCAGCTACATCTGCTAGAATTGTATGCAAGACACACACAATCCTACACGCCCTAGAGAGCAAGATTGACAACTTAGTTATTTAAACATGTTTTTCATTATCTGCATCCTATTCTAATAAGAGCCAAGATTTTACTCTGAGACACAGAAGAGAAAGAAGTCCTCAAAGACTCCTCCCTCTTCCAGAGGCAGACTTTCTCCTCAAGGCACCCTGACCAGCAGAAGACCTCCTGGATGCTTTGCTCTTTACTCCAAGATGGTTACCACTTCTGTGACAGAAAATTAGTTAATAGTTACAGCAAACACACAACAGCCACAGCTACAGGAAATGCAATACAAATATCAGTTCAGAAAACAAAATGGTGCCATTTAGAGTTGTTGAACTAAGTGTTCTGCCTATTCTAAGACAGCTGATTCATTTTCTCCCAAATTTTAGTGAAATTTTGAAAAAAAATCAAGGTGAAAGAAGTTAGTAGTAGTCTGGCAACATGCCTCAAACTAAGGCTAAAATACCCCCTAGTGAGCAACCAGTGGGCACACTGGAGAGGAGGAGAGGAAATGATTCTACGTAAAGGCACAAATTTTTACAGGATTGTTCCTTGTGACAGTACCTTTCCAACTGCATCAAAAAG
The DNA here is from genome assembly GCF_016699485.2 of Gallus gallus. Taxonomy (NCBI): domain Eukaryota; kingdom Metazoa; phylum Chordata; class Aves; order Galliformes; family Phasianidae; genus Gallus; species Gallus gallus. Next base: position 18,747,844 of record NC_052538.1, on the reverse strand, counting down.
CTCTGAGATTTTATTTCAGAAAATTGTTATTACAAAGATCATACTGTTAAATTTTACACTTAAGAACACTTCTCTATTTATTACACCCAATTGCTCTCAAATATTTATCATCGTTACTTCAAATAACTTTTGCAATGGCAGGGAAAAGCTGCACACATTTCAAAATAGTGTCTCAAGTAGTTTTTTTAGCATATGGAAGTATAGCAGTTTTTGGATTCAAGGACAGTGAAATGTGTCACAAAAAAAACCACTAAATCTCACTATACTTAAGGAAAAAATAAGCTCAAGTTTCCAAAAGAGTTGACATAGGCTAAGAACACACAGTTACCATCACCTGACCTGGCACATGAAACTTCCCAGGTGTGGGAGTAACCAGCGCTTTGCCCCTTCATCCTGCGGTAACATCAATTACACCCCAGTTCTTTCAGTAAAAGAGGTGACAGAAAAAGAGAGAATTAATGCTGAGCATAAAGGTGAACAGACTGAAGACAAAATGGGAACCTGTCAACATGAATAAACACAAGAACCCCAAAAGGAATTCCAAAAGAAGCTGACAAAGTGCATTTGTAAGCAACTTTTTGCTTTTCTGGTGTGTTCAGAAAGATTCCCTGATACAGAATCATTTATTTAACAGAAATATAACAGAATATATAAGTATAACAGAAACAGAGTCTTGGCAGAATTATGCTTACATGCCTCAATCAAATTTCAGAGAAAAGACTGGCTAGGAAACTTCAAGCATTTGTGATTTTGAAACTTTATAGAGCGATCATCAGAATCAATGCCTTTTCACTGGTTCCTGGAACACACACATTGAAGATCCATCACAATCTCTAAGCCACAGAAAGTAGATCCTAAACATCCCCTATTTCTTTAAAATAAATAGATACATGCAATGGATTCCAACTGCCCAGTGATTCTCAAGAAACAACATAAAGAACTACAGTTTATTCCACAAAGCTTGAATAACAAACCTGGCATACACAATATATGTATTATGGGTCCAATAGTAACTGGATCCATCAGTCGCTATTTAACATAATAAAAGGGGATGTAAACATTAAATAGTAGCACACAAGTTTATTACTAGAAGCAAGGAGGAACCCCGTCAAATGATACCAATCTTTACCCTTCCACAAAACTGTGGTAATGGCTCTTTGCAGGAGAAAGGACATCACTGATAAACAGATTCGTAGTTCCTATAGAAAAATATAGGCTTTAAAAAGTGCCAGTATTACTTGGTAACTGACAGGATAGATAGTTTTTTTCAGTTTTGCCCTTCTCCCACTGCTGCCCACTTGAAAATACATATGTTATTTTTTATATATATGTATGTGTATATACATATATTTTAAATCACAAATCTCAAAAGCTTCACTTCTCTTACAACTTCAGTGTAAAGAATTCACCCTGCCAGTTGCTCCTATTATTTTACTGGGAAAAAATATATACATTAGAAATAGCCTATTTACAGACCACAGTTTTGGTTTTAGCACATTTTATTGTATGTATTTATTTCTCTAAAAAATAAAAAAAAACAGACCAGCTCCCTTTGTGAACATCTTAAGTCTGTGGAGCAATCAGGTTTCACAAATTTTGCCTTCAGCTCTCTTGCAAACCTTTCCTGAATGCCTCCTAAAATACAAAAACAAATTTTAATCCCTATACCTATGCATATATTTGCATTCCAATGCAATGACGGAAATCAGCTTATCACATTTATCCAATCACAGCACAAACCTTTTACTTAAAACAGTTCTAAATTTAATCGCAGCTCAGCACTTGAAGTAAAAGGTAGATATTGGAGAATTCACACAGAAGAACATTAATCTTTTTGCATAACATCTACGCTGTAATCACATTTTTGCAAAAAGAATCTGAGGTACAAGACAGAGCCTGAATTCCCACAAGTATATATCATCCTTTGTTCAATAGACAAGATGCTTCCTCAGGAGATGGCTAGTCCTCATTTAACCCATCTCTCATGTCTGTGAATGCCTGAATCCCTTCACTGTTGGCTATTAAGTTCCCCTGAGTTTATTATTTTGGGAAGTTTCATTTTTATTCTGATGTACCACTGCCTTTCTAAAATAACACCCAAGTAGTTCTGTTCTGTAAGAACTATGAAGGTGGTAAGATATTAAAGTTACATGATGTTTTGATGTTTGCATTCCTTCCTCTTAAGCCACTCTGTATAATTATACAAATTCTGATACAGGAAAAGTCTTCCTTAGTTTTAATTTTTCTCCCACTTGGAAAAGAAGTTAGGCTTAACTTTAAATGTTTCATATTCATGTGCAGGAACGAGCTTTTTTGGCTTCTTCTTGGTTTGTTTGTTTTTAATTGCAGGGTAGCCTAAGACATTACCAGCAAGTATATAACATGGCATAGAAAGTAATTCTACGATAATTCCAGCCTTTTGGGTCCAGACGCTAATTTTAAACTCTCCACTTAGAATCAGAATTGAGATGTGCAAGCTGTCACTCAGGATTGCATAAAGTCCCTTCCCTTGGCAACAACTGTGGAGGTTTGCTGCATTTCAGCTTTCACTTTATGGGGAGCTTCAAGGCTTCTATGCCGCCCACAACTACACGTCATGGAAACACTTAAGGTTAGAATTCATACCTGCAGAAAAGTTTAGGTACCGAACCCTGAACATTAACAGAAGTTACCATTTATCTTCTAAATAAAAATCAATCATTATTACTTCTCTATGTTGTACAACTACACTTACGTTTATGTAAAAAGCACAGGTTGAGAGGACACAGATGATTGAAAGCTTTGCAGTTTCTGCAGAATTTCTTTAGGCATTTCTAGTGGGTATATTCCATACTTTAGACAACAGAACCTTCTGAATGAAGAACATACAGAAACAAGGAAACAAATATGCTCTTTGATGTACACATCTTTCATGTTCTGAAGTCTCAAAGTTTTGAATTTCAGTACTCCAAGGTGACCTAGCCATAGCAGCTGTCAGCATCATCAGCATTTTAGTTTGTATGCCCCAAGTCAGTAAGAGTAGTGAATATTCTCGCATTTATGTCACATCACAGAATACAAGAACATCAAATCCTTCAATTCCAAGTAATTTAAGTGATTTTTTTTTTTTTTTTTAATTCCATGTCAGTTGTAACTGGTATCCACAAAACATGGTAACACTGACAAATTGTTACTCCATTTAAAATTTCATATTAGAATAATGGTCAAAATATTTCATTTACTTTGGGGTCAGGCTTTCATAAATCAAAACCGGAACCTACATTGTTTTTCTTCAATAATATTAAATGCACCTCTGCTAGAATTAATGTATTCACAGCTATCCAGCACATCCTTGCAAAACTGCTGTTTGCTCTGAAGTATGCAATGTTATGTTTATGGAACATTTATAATTACCTTCAGTCAGATAAGTCAATAAGGACAAACTGTGAGTCACAGATACAAATTCACAAATATTTGTTTATTCCTTAACACTGCAGAAAGGACTGAAAAAATTGAAATGGCACCTAAGTCATTTAAGATAGGAATTACTTTACAGTGTAAAGTAATTCACACTTTAGAATTGTGTAAATTACCAGTTCTACTCACTACTGGAATTAGTTACACTGCTAACTTAACATCAAGAAATGCAAGTTCATTACATTTTTTTCATGAAATAACATTGTATGAAGGAGATGAATAATTTGAAATTGCATAAGTGTTCCTTAAATCTCTACTTGTTATTGGAGAGTGCCCTTTTTTATTTTATGATTAAAACAGCACAAATTAAAGAACAGAAGTCTGATGCAAAAAACACCGTTTGCTTTAATATATTTATGATACTGGTTACTGGTTTGCTTTCCTAGTTAAACACAAGCAATATCATGCTCAAATGATGAATGTGGCTCTGAGAAAAACTGAGTGAGGGAGGCAGAGCCATGAATTAAGAAAACTGCCACAAACACTTAGATACATTCACAGGTTACAAATGGAATACAGGGGAGCAATCAGAGAGGAGAAAAAACCAAAGATATTAAAAGTCGAAGAGGGAGTGGGGAAGTGAGCACGTTCCTACATCACTAGAGAAAAATGCTAAAAAACAGAGACAGGTGCTCAGCACATCAACTGCCCATGCAGTCTGAGGAATTTCCTCTCCAAAGCCCTTCTTCCACTCTTTCACCAAGTCTTTTCTTTCCAAGATAACGTTGCTTAAGAGAGGAAGGGACAGCAGCTCAAACTAGAGACTAAGTTTTCTACATCAGCATCTTGTAAACAAGTGCAGGTAATTCCCTACACTCCTAATTCTGCCTTCCAAAACCAAGAGGTTTTATGTAAATTCTGCATCATATTCACTATCAATGTTCCAGACGGAGTCCAGAATTTTAATCTGATTTTGTCAGAAGAAACAGCAGCGTTTTGGAGAAGTCTTTATAACATAGCAAATGTACTAGTTTAGTAATTTAGTATGAATTCTGTTTTTTCCAACAATATTTCTCTGTTTATTACTTCTACTATATAAAGTTTCATTACCCAAATTTAATTAACACCAAATAAGTCACTCCTTCTTTAATTTCTATTTTAACAACAGTACTTTCAGACATAAATATGTCTCTATACCAAGGAGAATATTTCCAATTAATTGCATAAAGGAACTGCATTGTTTCTTAAAATTAACACTTCACCTAAAAACAAGAAATCCTGACAATGCTATACAGTGTGACCTGATGGGTAACAATCCCAGGTTGCACAAGGAAGGTTTAGATTGGATATTGGGAAGAATTTTTTCACTAAGAGGGCAGTCAAGCATTGCAACAGGCTTCCCACAGTCACCACCCCAGGAGTGGGTTTAAGAGGCATGCCGACATGGCACTACGGGATATGGTTTAGAGTAAGGACTTGGAAGGTAAGGTTGATGGTTGACTTAATGATCTTGAAGGCCTTTTACAACTTAGATGGCTCAACGGTACCGCAGTTTTAATTCATACATGCCAAGAGAGACTCTTATATCCTCCTCCCCCTGCCCCAATCAAATTAAGATGCTAAGGCCAAGATGGTATCTGCAGAAATCAAAGAAAACCAATTAAACAATTAAAAATACGGCAAATTGGCAAAGTAAATCAGTAGCCAGAAAGAAGAAAGATTAGACTTCAGAGCTTCTGGAGAATTGGAATTAGATCTTTCAAGGTCCCTTTTAACCCAAGCCACTCTATGATTCTATGATCTTCAGATGAATGGACTTAAATATGGAGAAACGCTAATAAAAAGCTATCTGTCGGATGGAACATTAGATCCTAGTTTCTTAATCTGCATTTTCCTATTCTGCTAACCTGTGCTCCTTCAACCAGGCCATTTACTTGCTTGAAACAGCCACACAGGAAAGAAAGAAGAAAGAGACAGTCTCATTTAGAGCTTCCATTATCCTGTAGCGGAAAGCTCATTACAAGATAGGTTTCACTACAGTGATATAGCCACATCAATAATTATTTACTAATTCTTCTCTAAAATCTACATTAGTAGATATTTCCCTATGATTTTCACTTACCTTCAAGATGAAAGCTTGAAGATATCCTGTGAAGGGGGAAATTCTGATTTCTTCCCTGTCCTACTTGAAATATAAGGCTTGGTCATGCATATAAGTAAAATAGTAATAATAATATATTTTACTAAGGAAAAAATAAGAGGCCTGAGCTTATTCAAGAGATTTTGCATTTAAAATTACAGACCTAGAGGGGCTCCTAACATAACGATGCTCCTATACCCTGCGTGACTTTGTACATCATACTAGTTACTGAGCCCCACTTGCTGTGCTGTGTTAGGTACGGCTGCCCTCTGCTGTCTATGCCTCTCCTAGACAGCACAGCTAGGATGCACAGTTTTTGTCATACAGTTGAGTTACTTAGTATGTAAAGTGAAAAGGAGAAAATAACTTTATTCAAACACTGCATGTGAAGGTAAACAATCTTGTCCTGGAGCTACTTCTCAGTGCTAAACAGGAGTTGGACTTGCATATACACTATTGCAGTCCATCTTTCCATTCTGTTAGCCTTAAAATGCCTATTCTGATTAAAATGTTGAAGTTTCCAGAACCTGCCATAATTTTAACTTCTTCAGCCAAGAGCACTTTTTAGCTAAATTAATACTCCTGTAATAACACTGTGCAAAAGATTCTCAATGATGTCCTGCTTAATCTATTCTCCCCAGGAATTTCAAGTATACCATCAGTACCAGGTGTGTGTGGGAAGGGTACGGGGTTAAACCAATGCTATGAAACTTGAGGTGAAATTCTCCAAGCTTTATATGGTCTAATCAGGAGAATTTATTTACTTTCCACTTCTCTCAGTGTTGGTCCTGGTATTTATTTACTTTTGCAAATTTGCCTTTTAGAACTAAGAAGGTTAACAATTAAGCTCTCCATATGAAAACAGAAATTATTGCAGAGCTATTTCATTAGTCTTTCAACAAAGCAGTAACAGATGGCAGCACTTCTTCTGAGTGATCCTACATTCACAGTTTTCTGCAATTCAGCTCTCCACATGACCTTCCTGACAAACTTTCAAAAATATACACAATCACAACTAGCACAAGATGAATGGAGACAGGCAGAAGAGCCTCTTCTACCACACAGCACAAGAAAGCACAGTGGGAACCTCATAATAGTAAGCTGAACCTAGCAAGCCACCTGTAGCTGCATTGACAAAATAATGATGTGTCCTGTAGAAAGGTGACAAATTTCACAGCGACTGAATTGAATCAGTGGTTGCTATATACACAGGACCTCAGTTCAAATCCAGAGGCAAAAAAAAAAAAAAGTGAGTCAACTTGTTTGGGAAGTCAGATGAACAAAGAGTTTGAGGCTTCATTTCTCAGAAGAGAAATGAAGTAGAGAGGAAACAAGTAAAGCCAGCACCATCCTGCACTAGAAGAGGTCTGAAGCACAGCTGTGTTAACAACAACCTTTGGCAAGGTACTTCTATCAGATTAAAACCATTACTGAAATGAGCAAATGATGCTTTGCTGAGATGGTATCATACTGTTAGAGCTATGAAAGAAATCTACAATGTAATGATATTCCCCCCACTATATGCAGACGATGGTTAATTTCTTCTACAGGATAACATGCCATTCAGAACCATTTCCCTAAATTAGCTGTACCACAGAGCTAGAGTTTCAACCCATCAGGAAAGGTATTTCTACTGAAATTTTAATAAAAGCTGCTATCACTCACACTAATTATCTCCTTATGCTAGCTGACTTTTTTTCCCCAGTAACTTACAACTCAAAGACCTGAAGAGCTTCTATTAACAGTGAAGAGCAATATTACCTTCCAAAAAATAGAATTCGAGACCCATTATTACTCAGAACTGATTTTTTTTAATGAAACTAGTAACAGTTCAGACAGCTATAAAACAAAATGCAGACACATGTTTTTCCCTGTTCACTATGTAGAAGTGGCAGTCATGCAGGAGATTTTGAAAATTAAAGAAACAGGATTAAAAAAATCTACAAAACTGACACGTGGCCTCTGGGGATACAGAATACTTACAGTTATAATTAATTTTTTAGTGTAGCCAGATTTCAAAACTGACTGTGGTATTCTGGAAGCTGCTTCTTTCCCCTGTTCAAATATAGCAATTCTAGTCACAAATGAAAGAATACTTAGCATTCAGTCCAAAATTAAAACTACTTCAACACATTAAAGCACGTATCTATACAACAACTTAGCTCAACAGGGGTGTAATGCAGCCCTGACCCAATCACAACAAAGTAGACTGTTCTTCTACCATAACACCATCCAGCAAGGGGGAGGCTGCAGTCTGACCTCCCACATCTCTACTGACAACACAAGAATGACCTTGGAGAGTGTCCTCTGCTTGTTAGACTACACTGAGCTCAGAGCATTCACAGCAGCCACTTCTCCAGTTCTTCTAGACACCAGCAATGCTCTCCCAAGTAAGAAGCCACATTAAAGAAACCCAGCAGGGTCAGTAAGTCGCACAGTGTTAATGCTCACATTTGTACATGAGAGCTGATAAGCATTCAAGCAAGTTCCGCACAGGAACAGGCAAGATGTGTTCCTCCTATGCAAGCCAGTTCTAGAAGAGTTTCAGTGTTCAGTGTTTTCTCCATTACCTGAAGCACCAGGAAGAGGCTTCGTTTCAAGATTAATGCAATCAAAATAAGGAGCTACTGAGACAGAGAGAATATACGCACAAATTACAAATACATAATTTACAACACAGTACTTTAAAACCACACTGTAAGGAGTTGTTTAATCTTATCAATTTGGTATTTGTAATAGGAAACATCTTTACAGAGTTGAACACTTTCCTCACAAATACAAGCCACGCATACCTACTTTCAGGATTTCCCAAACAGGTCTGAATTCATTTTCAGTCAAAACCGTAAGCAAATATAAGCTGTAAAGGCAGCAGTAAAACATCAGAATTCTATGTCATGAGAAAGAAAAATTAATGTTAAAACTTAACTGAGGCTGCAGTTCTATGCAACATGGCAAAGTAATCATACTTGCACTAAAGGCAAGAAAAATTAAAATCCTACAGAGCAGATCTGATACCTGCCCTAGCAGTTGTACTAAATGCCAGCTCCTTATCTTTTGTCCTAGAGGCATTCTTTCTTCCATTGCAGGAGTTACTCCTTCCAAGAATGACCGCTTAGACATTTTTACATGTTATGTGTGTGAGCAACCAAATTCTGCTTACAAAAGCTTTTTTGTTTATTTAAAAACAAACGTTTTAAATAATAAAATACATTTATATTTTATAGTATCTTAAAACAGCAGCTACAGCAAAATTAAGTGAATTTTAAATTTCTAATTAATATTGCATTCTTTTAAGTAGTAAATAATTTAGCATTTTCACTATCTAAAATATTTTTTCTATTTTTTGCTGCAATTAAATGACCTATAATGTATCACTCTAGTGTCATTCAGCTTTTGCTTCTAAGAATCACTCCTTTTCCAAAATTTTGAAGTATTATCCTAAAGGACATTCAGTAACCTATTGCTAATGGCGCAGGGGAAGCTATCATGCACTCATTTTGTAATTCTAGATGCTAAGTTAAAGAATTAAGTATATGTACATAATTACATACAAGTTATCATCTAGTTCCAACAACTGATCTGAACATACAGGCAGGAGATGAATTTAATGAGATCCAAACTCTCTTAGAAACTTAGCTGGTACTACAGCATGTCTAAATTACTCCCCTAACAGCTAAGAACTAAAATGAGCAATGCTTTTTCCTCTCCACTCTGGGTAGGTCAATTTTTATGTGGGCATTGCTGCCACCACATGGCCAATCAGCTGTACTTTCCATTTTGCTGATGCTGCACTGCTCAGTAAACTACCTCTCCAAAAAGAAGCTGGTTTTCAGCTTTCTATTCCAACCGCTTAAAGCTGAAACATCACCACTGATTTCCCAAGTTGCTTCCACCTAAAAGAAGAGCTAGAAGGAACTCAAAGCATTCAGATCCTGCTGACAGCCTCTTCCTAGCGAGGACACCAGCGATAGATATTCACAAAGGCAATAGAAAAAAGCGCCAGTTCACTGCTAAGAAAACAAAAGTCCTACAGATATTCAATATCCCTAAAATTGGTGTACCAATAAAGGCTGCAACAGTTCACAGAATTGCTTAGGCTGAAAAAGACCTTCACAGTCATCAAGTTCAACCACAACCAAACCATATGACCCCTAACTCTAACAGCACACCATTAAATCGTGAACCTGAGGACCACATCCAAACAGTTTTTAAACATATTCAGGGACGGTGACTCAACCACCTCCCTGGGGAGCCTATTCCAGTGCTTAACAGCCCTTTCTGTGAAGATGATTTTCAACCTATACCTCCCCTAGCACAACTTGAGATCATTTCCCCTCATCCTGACACCAGTGAGAAAAGACCAACCCTGCTCTAGCTGTAAGCACCTTTCAGATATTAGTAGAGAGCAATAAGGTTTCCCCTCAGCCTCCTCTTCCCCAGACTAAACAGCCCCAGTTCCTTCAGACGCTCCTTGTAGGGCATATTCTTCAAGCCCTTCACAAGCTTTGTTGCCCTTCTTCGGGCCTGCTCCAGCACCTCAGTGCCCTTTCTGTACTGAGGTGCCCAAAACTGAACACAGTACTTGAAGTGAGGCCTCACCAGTGCTGAGTACAGGGGCAGGATTACTTGCCTAGACCTGCTCACCACACCATTTCTGATACAAGCCAGGATGCCACTGGCCTTCTTGGCCACCTGGGCACACTGCTGGCTCATATTCAGCTGACTGTCCACCAGTTCACCAAGGTCACTTGGTCTCAGGCAGCTTTTCAGCCACTCCTCCCCAAGCCTGTAGGGTTGCCTAGGGTTGATGTGACCAAAACACAGGACCCAACACTTGGCCCTGTTGAAACACACAGTTTGCTTTGGCCCATCAATCCAGTCTATCCAGGTCCCCCTCCGTAGTGCCCTACTACCCTCCAGCAGATCAAGGTGTCGTCTGCTTACTGTGAGTTCACACAATCCCCTCATCAAGAACGTTAATAAAGATGTTAAATAGAAGTGGCCACAGTACCATAGTTTGTCAAGCAGGATCTACCATTCATGAATCCATGCTGACTGGGCCTGACCCCCTGGTTGACCTTTAACTGATCTATGATGGCTCCTGAGATTATCCATTCCATACCCTTCCCTGGCACCGAGGTGAGACTGATAGGTCTGTAGCTACCGTAATCATCTTTCCAGCCCTTTTTGAAGATGGGCATCATATTAGTCAGTTTCTTTCTGGAAATGTTCTCCATAAAACATCTTCTCAAAAAAGACTGCTTTTTGAAAGCTGGACTGAGCACACGGTCCCATTATCTGCAGAGGCCTAGCTGTTTCAGGAGGTTCCTCATACTGAAGCAATACTGTCAGTTTAACTAGTGTTAAGTATAGCTTCTATTTGTAATCTGTGAAGAAGTTTAAATTCATTCATGTTTATTAGCTCTTACGAACAGCTGCTTTCTTCAATACCTAAGTTTTAAAACACTTACCTGTTCAGAATTTTTTTAGTTCTGCTGCACCTTACCTGGTAAACTCATATATACAAGTACCAAAGGCACAACAAAAATATCAACATATGCCATAGCTGTGCATTTAACACAGACTCTGGAGTAAGGCTTCACAGGTCCAAGTAACTCAAGAACTCTTGTCAAGTTTGACTTTGACTTTCATATATTTGGATGCAACATTTAAAATAATACAGAGAAAAAGGTATTTCCCAATAAATACCATTTTCAATATCTTCATTCTTTCTTTTGATAATCAAATAAAAATGAGTTCTGCAGTTTATGAGCTTACATGCGTGTAGTTCTGTCTCTCACCATCTGCATAATCATGTCACCTGTATATTTCTAAAAGTGAGAGGGGAAAAAAAGTCATGTGATACGAATAATATATATTTAGGCAACTCCGGTGAGGAACTCTAAATGACCCCAGGCTTCCTGGAGAACAATAAACCACATGAACTATTCATCAACATAATCTATTTATATGAAGGAGTACATAAGAAAACAGCTTAGTCAAGTCAACTAAAATCTAAGGTAATTAAAGTCTCCACCTTCGTTTGCATACCAGTCAAGAGAGATGAAAACACTCACCTTTTTTGCTCTTTGGGCTATATTGGGTGTTCTAGTGAGAAGCTTTTCAATCAGGTATTCTCTATTCTGCAAAATCAACATTTGCTAAGTTAAAAATCAATACAGGGGGGGAAAAATCATGTACATTTTAAGGCAGAGCAAAATTTACTTGTAGGGTTAAACGTTTTACCTTGGCTTTCTGGAAAAATTTGCATTTTAAAAGTTCTGCTGCTGTGGGCCTGAAAGATCAATAATAAATTAGAACAGGAAACAAAGACCCCTCTCAGTGAATACAGTACAGGGCGTTAGTTAAATAGTACGTCTCTAATATTTTTTAATTAGTACTGTATGAATGGGGAAATGAATGGCAATAGCTACTAAACTAATTCACACATACTTACTTACCACACATGAAAAAATTAAGTTTCCCTATGGTAAAGATACCAAAAAAAAAAATCAGTACCTAAGTTGCCAATTTTTGCCTTTTTTCTTTAAACAGAAATGCATTTTACCCTTAAAACAAAGAAAGTTAGAAAAAAAAGTCAGGCAATGTGCTTCCTGAAGTGTCTCCATAAACGTAACTGAACTTTGCTCCACAACAATGAAAGGATGATTGTATTTTCTAGACAGTAGCATCAATACCTATTAATTGAAGTATTTTATTTCTGTGATGCAAACAGGTATTAACTGTACTGACGCTATTAACATGCTGCATAAACCAGAAAGTTATCAGGAACATTTTAGAACTCAACAAACATCAAATCAACTGCTGTATGGTTAAAACCCAGATGTTTCAACTTTATTTGTAGTTCTGTTCAAGTCCGTTGGGTTGAAACTAGATGATCTTTGAGGTCCTTTTCAACCCAGGCCATTCTATGATTCTTCTCATCATCTTCAAGTTTATATTTCTGATGTTTCCAACAGATTTTCAGAATCTTTCAGCTACTGAAATTATTATTCCAATAAAAGGATTTACTTCCCCCTAGCCTCAAGGATTTAAAGCTACAAACCCAGACAAAACTGTAATATGGTGCTGAAGAGAGAAAAGAAGAGCTCTTGGGATGACCTAAAAACCACCAGATGTGGCTTACTTGTTGCTTTTGTTTGTTTGTTTGCTTTAATACTACTAGGAACAGAGACCCCTACCAATTTTTGGGTTTAGGTAAACTGGAATCTCTAAGATTCATAATTTCCAAACAAACAGAAGCAATATTCGCTATAGTTTTTCATTTGAACTACGGCAAGACAGTGGATACAGATCAGATTAGATAAGACGGGGGGAGAGCTTTCCTATAGAATGTTCTGACATCAAGAAAGAAAAATCTGAACTGCTTTATTTCTCTGAGGTCACATCCGATAAGGATGTGAAGAAAACAGGAATAGTACATAGATCTGTTCACTCCTGCTAGAAATAGTGAAACTACTTGGGTCATCAACAATAAGCATCCAATGTAGACACTGACAGTAGTTCCACAAGAACTTATTCTGCTTCCACACCGAAGTACCTGACTCTAAAATAAAGGAGTTCTTAGTAGTGACAATGTGTGGACCGCCATCCTTACTTGTAATTCACATATAGCCCTTGGATGGATAAAATGAAGGAGAGCCTTTTAAGAATCAGTTTCTATGTCAAATTTTGAAAGTTCTGCCTTAAATCAACTTCAAATCTTCGGGTAAGTTTAGTGATCCAGAACCATCATATCTCATTATCAGGAATACATGCAGTTAAAAGCTAGATTCCACAACTGACATAACTACTGAAGTATCTCTGCCAAATTAACTCCAGACTACGAAGAAAAAAAAGTAGCAATGACCCTATAGCACAGGAATGCTCACTGTCATGTGAAGAATAATTGGCACATAGAGCTCATCACCCATATGTGATAAGCTAACTGTTCAGTTCAGATCAAACTTGAGTATGAAAATACTACATGCATGATAACGCTAATGTTTGAACACTGACGTCAGATAACTCCAGGCATTATGTCTGCAAGGAAAGAAAGATTTTTAATTATGTTTTCATACCAATTTAACCTTTCTCTGAAAATTACTGGACACTGGAAACTTAAAAGAAACTTCACAGAATAGAATGACAGAATTATTTGGGTGTGAAGGGTTTCAAGATCTACTCCAATTCTGCTGCCATAGGCAGAGATGCTTTCCATTAGGTCAAGTTGCATATGACCTTGAACATGTCCAGGGTGGGGGCATCCAGAACTTCTAGAGACAAAAGATTATCCTCAATTATCCAGAAGATTTCATTCCTGTCTATAAACGGCCAGCAAGTAGCAGTGAAAAGCTTCAAGCATTAAGATTTGTTAATAAGACCATCAGTTGTAAAGGACATGGCAAAGACTTCTCAGACAAAGCTGAATTTGGAGGATTTCAAGAATAAGGATGGTGCTATGTAACTTTCATTCCTTTTCTTCATTAAATGTATTTTCTAATATTGCTGCTGCCATTTTTCAACTTGACCACTACATACCCTGGGCTTAATGCCAGTGGAACACCAGCAAAGACCTACACGCTCACTCAATCATCAATCTCCTCAGACCTATCTCTTTTTTCCCCAGAAACGTCAGATCTGAAAGTTTTTAAAGTGATACACTGAACATTCTCTGGAAATAATGTTATTTAGAATCTGCCTTCTCCACCTCTTCCACAAAGAGGCCTACAAATATGGGTCTGCATAAAAACAAATAAAGGATAAATAAATGATTTGCACTGGGAACCTGGAACCTGAGCAATAGTTTTTAAATAGATGCTTAACATTTCCATTATCTTGGCTACCCCATTCATCAAATAAAGAAAAAAACAGTAAAGAAAATAGCCTACAGTAACTTTAGAAACTCCAAACAAGCTAGGAGCATCCCATCTCAGGTTACAAAAATATTTCTTAATAAATAATTTTCTATGAAGACATTTAAGTTAGAGGTAATACTGAGCTTAGTAATTTAGTACTTTCTTTTTCTAATTTTTAGAGGCCAAGAGATCATGTTTAGTTACCAATAGTTTTGTCTGAACAACCTGAACAGTCTTGTTAGATTTATGGATAATATCAAGATGTTTATCTTGCCTGCAATAAAGAAGGTATAGAGCATGGACTGTTTGATCAGAACAGGATATTTAAATATAAGCAAATGAGGTTAACAACTCAGAAGAAAACTTAAGTGACACTTCAAAGAAGATATCTTCTCCCTAGATGAAGATATTGACAGCCGATATTTGCAAAATCCAAACCATACACTGAAGGGCAATGATATTTAAATACCAAAACTGTAAATAGTCTCTATACTTAAAATAGTTAAACCGTACATGGCAATAAAGACCTACCTTTTGGAAGGATCTTTTTGAAGGCATAAAGAAATTAATTTTCTAAAGGATTTGCCATACTTTTTCATCATCTCCTTGTCTTCTACACCAGTTTCTAAAGTGGGAGGGTCATTTTGCAGCGTCAGCATTAACACCTACAGGAAACCCAAGAAAAATGACTGTAAGGAAAACCAAATCAGAAGATATATAAATTAAGAGAATAACCATTTTTTGGAGTACATACATTTAGATATCTTGATCTACAATTAAAACAAAGCAGTGCTAAACATTAAAATAGCATTTCTACACTATCCTCAGAGCAATTAGTGGTATAACTCATAAATAAATACATTAAAAAAGAATCAATAATGCAAACACCACAATTCTCCAAAGAGATGAGAACATGTGGAATCCAAATACTGAAAAAACTCTGCCTGGGTGTTGCAGCATCACTGTACATTGGATTTCTGAGAGGAACATGGACAGATAAGCGTGAAACGGAAGAGCAATAGTAAGCAAGGTTGCTGCAATCAGCATTTCTGCTGCACAAATTAAAAACTATACAACACTTTAGTGAAACACTGCAAGATTTCAAGATTTCAGACAGAAGCTTATGGTGGTCTTATGCCTGAATAACAAAATACTATCAGAACAGCCTCAAAACATAAAATATCATATTCATTCTTCTATCAGTTATATTAGACACCGTTCTACAACACCTTTTCAGAAAGAGTGCTGTGTACATAGTAGTACAGCAATTGCTATAAATTTAAGTATCATAACATGACAGAAGATGGTACATCTTCTCAATTTTGAAGATTTACAATTTGTAGTTACCATAGGAATAACAAACATCAGCCACAAGGTTTTTTGGTAGCTGCATTTTGTTTGTTTGCTGTGGGGAGCAGGAGGGTGGACTTATTTTTTCCTCAGTAGGCTTCTCTGAAATTCCCTGAAAATAGAGCATTGTCCAAGCTCTTCTTAAAGCAACAGCACAAAACTCATTTCAAGAAAGCTCTCAGTTACTACCTTTATCAGAACTAGTGAAAAATACATAAATCATTAACAAATGACCTAACTGAGATGACAAATTTCATTTTTAAAGGATAACTTAAATTCTAAGCTTTCTGGTTCGACAAAATGAATGGCAGGTTTCTCCTACTTTTAAAAACAGGCAGATTTCAGACTTGCAATTCCATATAATCACTTACACACTTTGTCTGAAAACCTCTGTATTGTACTATTTTAAAAGTATAAAAATAGGCATAAAAACAAGATCAGGAAGCATTGCCTTTATTGTTTTGGTTTCCACTGAAGTGAATGAAATACAAAGTAAATGCCAGTAACAAAGGCCCAAAGCCCAGTTTTCTACGTCTTTGCCTTGTATGTCAGTACCCTCACACAGCTGCCTACACATCCTTACCACCATTCACAAAACTGCCCTACTTTTTGTCATTCCTCAGAGAAAAATCTGCAATGACCAAAAGTGTTTAAATACACAGAACAACCTGAAATCCAGAACACTTCAGCATTAATATAAAGTGACGTTTACTTTCATAGGAGGATATTTGTGATAAGGTGCTGCTCCTGTTGCTAACTCAATGGCTGTTATCCCAAAACTCCACATATCAGCCTTGAAGTCATAACCTCGCACCTGGAATAGAGGCAGAAAGGAAAACCAAGGTGGTGATGTCTGAAGTTCTAAAAATTAAAGACTAAGCTTTTGCTTTTGTTTTTAAATATTTGTAATACCTGCTCCATTACTTCAGGGGCCATCCAACACGGAGTGCCAACAAATGTTTTCCTTACTTTGTTACGAGTCATATCACCTCCTGTAGCTAAAAATGCACTGACACCAAAATCTGGGGAATAAAAAAAAAGTTAGAACTAGTTAAACTACTAGTAACAAATCAGTTTTCATACAGTATAAGTGAAGCCAATTCTCTTGAGATCAAAGAACCACAACTGAAAAAGAAAGGAAGATGTTCTTTCTCAGGAATTAGGAAAGCAAAATGCACACAGGAGCTACTATTCAACATACGCTCTTAAAAGGGCATTAGTTGCATATACGCATTTAGCAAAGTCAACACATCAGCTAGACAAGCCAGGGGCATTTGTCATGAGAAGATATTAATTTAGGTTGTCTCCAGACCAAAGAGATTTTTAGTTAGTTGGACTGCTGCTGGTAATACAGTTCTACTCTGTAACTTAGATGTGCTTTGCAAGCAAACACTGCTCAAAGAATGCATAAACATTTTCAGGCTGGGTACTCTTACCCTTAAAATTATACCTTTTACATTTACTTTCCAGCAGTAATTCTTAGGCTGCCTTGACTATATTCTTTTTCTTTCCCAAATTTATCAGCAGAGATTATATAACTGAAGTATTTACTCTCATTTTAACCATGGCAAACCTATGGAATCCTTTAACTCTATGGAAAAGTTTTTTTGTTTTGTTTTGGTGTGGGAGGTTTTTAATTTTATTTTTTTTTAGGCCACAGCATCACAGAAGAACCTGTTCCAGAAACAGAGTCCACACTGTCACTCCCCACTGTTAATTTTTTCCAATGGCCACAATACAGCGTGCATTCTGAATCGCCCGTGTGGTCTGGATTTGGGGGCTTTACCATTACTTTCCACTAAACAACCATTAAGCATGGAATTCTGGACCTCTTCTGCATCATTAAAACACACAGAAATACAATAGCCAACAGAGGAGTAAACCACAAACAATATATGTATTTTTAACTTTCCCTGCAGCTTACCTGATGAATAAGAACAAATCATTTTTCCCCCCAAATCTGTACATTATAGATAAGAGGAATTTCATTTGAATTTCTGAAAAGGGTGAACAGCTTCAGAAACACCTACTTCTAAGTTTTGAATGTCCTAAAATCAGCGCAGCTATTTGTAACTATTTTTTGAAGAACACTACTGGATATGAGGAAAAACTGGATAAGCAGAAAGCAAAAACAAACACAAGTGAGATATGAAAAACAAAAATCATGTCTTTTCAGTACCAAAGATAAAAAGTTTGTATCATATAGTGATCTAGAAGTCCTTCCAGGAACTAAGATGCACAGTTAAAATTCTGACAATCTTTGAAAAAGACACAAGCCACAAGACAGAAGAGGGGGAGGACACAGTGGAAAAACAAGAAAAAAAACAAAGCGAAAACCCCTCTTGTATGTGCTTCAAAAAATAAGTTTTGCAACACCTCACTGGGAACGATGTGATAAGCATTTAATCAAATCAAGCAAACATTTCACTACAATTCTAGTCAAGCAATGTACACTTCTGAAAAGAGAAAGAATGCTTCGATGGCTCCTCAGTAAAAACAAGACATTCATGTCTCATTCCAGACATAGCTTTCACTAATACACATTGCTTAATAACAGCCATGATTCCACAGTGGCAAGCTGTCTATCACATAGCAGACACAGTACAACTGAAGAGAAATTTCATGAAGAGGAAAGGTCAATACATTACAAGGAAAGAGCCGAACAATCTAGTGTTAGGTACTAAAAGTCACAGCTAATACCAAAGAAAAAATAAATTTCAGGAAGAGTCATGACTCCAGTGTATTAGTAAAGCTTTTTGAGATTAACTTAAGCAGAGCAGAGGGACTAGCCAAATAAGCATAGCCCCAAAAGCCATTTCTCCTCTGGCTTTTACCAGGGCTGGGCACTGGGTCAAGCCTCAGCCAAGGCCAACCTCCTGGGTTGGGGGGGGGTGACAAGTCCACTGCTTCCATGGCAGTGGGGCTGCAAAGCAGCTCCAAAGAAAGGCACAGGCTGCCAAAAAAACGTTTGCTCTAGCGAATTACTCATCTCGAAAGAGGCCCTAGATTTTAGTCTAAGGCTAAAGCTAAAGTTAGGCTTTTGTCCCTGAAAATTTTTTCACCTTAAGCATCTGAGGCCTCGGCTCAACTTAGTTTTTGGGTACCATTTAGCACAGGAGTGAACATTTTAAAAACTTGTGCTGAAATGGGCAAGTCCCTACAGACAGCTGCACACAAACCCAAAGTGCGCAATCTTCTGCAAGAATCCTCAAAATACACTGTATTTTATTATTATTATTGGTTTTATTCAAACTCATTTTCTTGTATGCACTGAACACATCATGCATGCTGCCCACACCTCCTAGATTTCCACCAATCTCTATGATTTCTCTTTGCTGTATGCTCTTTATTTCATCTTATTTCTGTTCTTTTGCTGGTGTCTTAGATATTTTGACCCCCGCTAGGCAATTCAGGTTTAGAAGGCTGTAAACCTGATGAAGTACCAATCACCTTGTTTGTCCAGGACACCAGATCTTACAGTCCCAACAGGTTTAATAACAGCAGTATGCCTGAGGAACTGTAGCAAATATTTAACCTTCTATTTGTGAATAGGAAGCCTAAAATTTCCTGCTCTGTACATAGGAATTTGGTAGTTGAAAAATAAGTATATACAATTTTAAACAAAACAGGAAAATGTATGCTTTCCTCTTTTCCTCTAGAGAGGCTGAACAGTCTTTGTAAAGAACCTCTGAGATCTGTAATCAGAGGTCTCTGTAGAGCTATTCCGCTTCTTTGATGAGCATATGGTCTACTCAATTTCCTTGAAGAATGTATGGTCTTTGACATCGGTATAAAAACTTCTGTCAGAGAAAAACTACGCTGGGCTTCATTTGTGAATCATAGCCCCTCAGACTAACAAAATGCTAATCGACAACTGTGTTTTCAAATGTTACTCCATAAATTAGCAGTATGCATTATAGGTATGTCTTACTATCATAGAAACTTGGGGTGCAGCAGAATGAGCAGTCAGAAGACCTACGAGTTCCTCCAACAAACTAAAAAGAAGCCAGAACATAACAGCTAGATTACAAGTATCTATTCTTCAAAGATTAAAGGGGATTTTACTCCATCAAGGCTGCCTTTCAGTTAGTGTGCAGTGTTCAGCTGCCCCACACAGTACAGCCCCACACCAACAATGAAACAAGTCTGATATTGCTGCCCATTTTAGCTGAAATTCTGAAGTAACCTGGTATGGAAACAACACCTGACAGAATGATGCATTCCACCTTCCTATTCAGCTACTGAAATTCCTCAGTCCTGCATGCCCTAGCAGCACAATAAAAACTTTACTACTTGAAGATGCCTACAGCAAGGAGGAGGAAAAGGTCAAAAAACCACACACTAGAGCTGAACTACAAAAAGACAAATTAAGCTTGTGCTTGAATGTTATCTGATTACTTAGACAGCAGATTTGACTAAGTGTGAAAGTTATAATGAGAAGTCAACAGCTTTTTCTTCAGATTGTTCATGAGATTCTCTTTGAACTTTTTTGTTACTGTTTTCAATTAAATGGGTTATCTGCACTTCTACTCCTTTAGAGTATTGGAAGATCTAAAAAATACTGGAGCACCATTTGCCCAAAGTGCTATAGAAAATGAAGATGACTGCAGTGTATAAACAAGTGAATAAACATTAAATATATAAATGAAATTCAAGCCTGTATACTTATTTTAAAAGTCTTGAACTCCAGTAGAAGAATTAAAGCTGGCTCAGCTCCCAGATAATCTTTTCCCTTCTCATTTCATAAACTTCAGGCACTAAAATAGTGAAGCCCTTCAAAAAGTAAGTTTACACAGAATTTTGAAAGTATCCTTTATATGGCTGTAAATGAAATTTCTGTTTCATTCTTATTACTGAGGGCTACTAAACACTAAGATTTCATCCCTGGGTCATCAGTTATAAACTGTTAAGGCCTGTGAGTACTCCTGGGGAGAACACTAAAAAACTCTCAGTGAGAAGTCTCACACACCAGTGACTGCTTTAAAGATAAGGTCCTACAAAAGGGCAATACATACAAGATTTCTGAGTCCCCACCATGAGAATTACTTCCATAAATATTTCATGAAAAAAAAAAAAACAAAAATAGGAATTGCCACCATTTGCAAGCACTTGAAGCTATGAGTGACTCAAAAGGAAACAACAAGAGTGCATTGATGTTTCCTGATATATTTGATTGGACACAAAAATACTGAATAATTTCTAAATCACATTTCATTAACCAAGTATACAAAAACTGGACGACCTGCAGCTGCAGTGCTTCAAAAGAAACAGCTGAAAGTCAACAGAAAAACTTGTATCTGTTGCCCCTACACCAGCTTCAAATACCTATTAATTTAGCCACTACTTTTCTACCACTGCCATTACCTGCTATTTGTACAGAGCCATCTTCACCCAGAAGAATGTTGCCCGCCTTCAAATCTCTAGAATGTACAAAAAAGAAGTTACCTTTATGTAAAGAATACATATGTTCATTTTTTATGTAAAAAAGACAAAAAAACACCTTCATATTACTTTATTTCACAAGATAGCACTTGAAAATCTTAAAGGCGAAAACAGAAACTTTAGTATAAAAAGTAACTTATTTACAATATAACAGTGCAGAATAAATTCACAAACTCCATCTTTCGTATGTACAGCCACACATATTGGCCTTGGCATGAAATGAGCAGAATTCGGGGATATGTTTTTAGAACAAGTATGTACATATATATCGCCCTAGAGCTTCTGCACAATTTGTAATGGGGAAGCCAGCAGAGTGAGAACACACAGAAGAAAGCAATCATCTAGATACATATACACCAAGAAGTAGTTTTCATATCAGTCCCAGCTTCATGTTTGGTCATAAAAAGACATCTGTACAGCGGTATTACACAATCCTGACTATCGGGAAGAAATACATTTCACATTGATACAGGATTATCCAATTGCCTTAGATAATGAATGGGTTTATTATGCAACAATACACAACTATAAGCCACAGACCACACCACAAACTAAACTCAGATTAAATCTCTGGAGTACCAGCAGTTACAGGAATATAGACCACAGTTTTTGAAGACTTAGCACCGCACAGGCCTATCTTAACTACAAAAAGGAAAGAGAATGAAGTACAAAGTATTACTGACAAACTATAGTCAAGATAACAGCAGCTGCCTGAGTATTAGCATTTAAGAATTACTGACCGCATTCAAGCAATAGAATTTGCTTAACCAAGCAACTGCAGCTGACCAGTATCAACACCACCCCATACATGCAACTCTGAAAATATTTCTCACTGTGTGTATGCTCCTACCTGTGAATTTGCCCATTCCTGTGCAGATAGTCTAAACCTTCCAAAACCTCCTTCAGAATTGTTGCTATTATGGGTTCTTCAAGGACACCATTTTTGTGTTCTCCTCTGTTGACAATATACTTTATTATATCAAGCATTGAACCTATATTGCAAATCCAGGTAAGAAAGAAAACATTTCAGATTCTTGAAAAAAAAACAAAAAACCATATTTCTTCATTGTCTCCTTGTAAATTAAGTTTTCAGCTAACTAGTTCTTAGAATAAAACACACCATACTTTCATTCAAACAAGAAACAAGAGCAATGTTTTTTGCCAAAAATATGGTAACTGCTCATTAGGAAGACCTGCTTGCTAAGCTACTGATACAAGTTTAAACCAAATTTAAACAGACAAACACACCAAACATGTTCTGGTTTACTATTCAACTTAAATTATAGTTCATGAATTTAGGAGAAACGTGAAGCTGCCAGAGTAGGAGAATCTTTGAAGACAAACGTTGTCCACATTCCTACTGACATGTAGTTTGACAATGAATTTCAGTTATTGCTAATTTCAGGCATCTCCTATCTATCCAGGTGCTTTTCAACACTTCATTAGTACATTCCTCTCAAAAAAAAAAAAAACACTGGTTCCTCTCAATGCCTGCTTTTGAATGAATAGAACAAGAGAACTGAATAATTCAAACAGATGTGATATAACAGAACAAGGACTTCCCACAGTGTTCTCTAGCATAATGATACAGATGTCTGTCGCCAACAAGATTAATTTTGAAGAACATCATATAGCAGCTAGGACCATCTTATTTGGGAGTTTCACTTTTCTGAGCCTAAAGTGCATTCAGTTCAGTCCCTTTTGCTTCTTCCAGAACCACGCAAAGCTATAACACTACTCATCAATACCATAAAAAAAAAACTGTAAAAGGTGTTCAGTTAGTTTAGGCAATAAAAAAAAATGATTCAACATGTGTAAGGCCTGTCCTAGTAAGGATCTTCCTTGAAAAAGAAACTAGAAATACATGTTCGTGTTTTTTTTTTTCCAAATAGAAGAGCTTTGTAACTCCAAAAAAAAAGGCCACATTGACAGAAGTTCTCACCATTACTTCTTCCTACACAGCCTCAATAAAGAGTTGTAACAAAATGATTTAGAATAAAAAGTGACAGCAATTTGATCAACTGAATTATTCCCAGCAATTCTTAGTATGTAATATCAATATACATATATAGTCTTTTTAAGCTTGTACGTTCTTGCTATAACATTCAGCATGTCTACATCTTAAGATCCATCCTATTAAGACTCTCTTGCCCTCTCTCTGCTTGGTTTAGGTTAATTAACTCAAAGAACAAACATTAGAGAATTCATACAATTTCCTTGCAGCTAAACAAGTAAAAGCAGTAACTTACCCCCACTTAGCAGCTTCATAACCAGCCAAAGCTCATCCTTCACCACAAACGACGTGTAATAGGTCACCACATTGGGGTGATTGCATTGACTCATTGCTTGAATTTCTTTCTGTAAGAAATACAAAGCCCAGCATAACACAGACAGCTATCAGTTCTGCTTGTGTGAAGTGAAAGTTTAATTCCAAAGTGAAATATTATAACAGAACTGAAGTATGCAAAGAAGATGCATTAAGGCACTGAAATGCTTCAATTTACCTACGGATCTATACTCAAGATCAAGTATTATTGTGAAGAATGTAAGGGATGCTTAGCCAGGAGATACAGACATAATAGCAACAATTTTCTTCTGATACCAGCTGAGAAGTTACGTTTAAAGCCCCACATTTTGAATGAGCAGCCACCAATAGATGAAGGTGTGGGTACAGGCTGGACAACAGAACACGAGGACAATCAAAACCGACTGCCTTGCCTGTTCAAAAGCAATACAAAAGGATAGAATGGGAGTGGGAGGGAAAGAAGGACAGAAGGACAAAATACACAGTCACTGGCCTGGCTCTGCTTACTATGAGATAGACAGATGGTCCACATTGCCAGGCAACCAAACAGAAGTGGAATAGGAACAATTACTGTTACAGACTGAAAGCCTAAGGCAACAACTGAGCAGAGGAGCACACAATCACCAAAAGATGCACAATGATGTGGCACTACCAAGTAACACCATCTATAACACAGCTGTATGCATGAAAAATGACAGTCTTGTATCTTTCCTTTCAAGTAAGGCTTTCTTCTATTCAGACTTCCACGTAACTGTTCTGTTGCACCTTTCTGGCTGTTCTCATTGTCCTGCCAACTCCTAACACAGAAGCCTCCGAGCTTCCTTTGAACCTGAGTATCAGGCCTCCAAGCAGCTTTAGCTTCCACAGCTCTACTTCTTCCTCCCTCTCTGTATCTGGCCATGCAGCCCTAATCCATCTCTGGCATCAGAGAATGTACTTCTGGAGGGTGAGTCAGTCCAGAAGTCAATCCAGCTAGAAACTGAACTCTTACCCTCCCTCCCTGAAACATAACTGCTTTCAGGTGGACCCAGGCTACAATGAGTCACCAGTGCTACCATAGGGCAGTCCACATCAGGCAGATTAAAGACGCCCATAGATGCCATTTTGAACTTTCAGTCTCATTTCAGTGGCTGTTTTAAAAACATTTTTCAGGGAGTTATTTGCAATGCACTCAAGATCACAGCCCCTTTACAATGAAATGTTAATTATGGCATTAAAAATTGATTTCATCTCATGTCTATTGATAATTATTGAGTCCCGCTGCAGCAGCTTACATTTCAGCTAGTTACATCGTCAACAGCCCTCCTCCCCAGACAGCTTCTCAGACCCAAGCCACAGCAGGATGAATGCCTCTATAGCCACTTAACTGAACAATTTACAGCATAGCTTTTTGGTTTTTTGTTTTCAACTGGGACACAATAGGCAGCTAAAAGAGAAGAAGAAATGCACACGGACACACCCTCCTTTCCCAGCAGATGCACCAACTTAAACATAAGGTAAATTACTGTCTCATGTCCTCAGCTCAGCTATCCATACCAATCCCAAGTATAACTCTCCTGTTTCATATTACTATTTCATTCCTCATACCAGTTTATTGCTTTACCAGTACAGGAAAGCAATGATTGTTTATGAAGTCTGCCAGCTGCTAATGGAAAGCGCTTTGAATGTTTTGACTGCAACCAACAACTGGTGACAAAAAGTGAACTACTACAGTAACAGTGCCCAAAGGTACTTTGTGTCTCAGCTTTGGTGACTTCTCCCAAATGAGTATTTCAGAAACAAAGTAGAAAACAGCCCACAGGGGAAAAAAGAAGGGATTACATTTTGGTGGGAAGTAATAATTTGTTGAGAATGGTTGGATGGTTGGGATGTTTGGACTTGATGATCCTGAAGGTCTTTTCCAAACTAAACAGTTTTATGATTCTAATTTCAAACACTCAATTCTGTACAGCCTCCATCACAGTACAGAAAAGTAAGCCTCCATAAACATCAGCTATTTGGCTGAGGCCCATGTTATGCATGAGTAAGAGAGAAAGATTTACTTAAAACATACAGCCTGAGGAACAATTTGTAGCAGGATGTCCAGGTGAATGCCCAGAAGCAGTCTTCACATTCACATAGCTTTAGACATTTGATCGTACCAAAGCTAGAGGGGCATTTAAACTTTCAGGTATCTCTCATCCCTCTGCTTCTGTGCTTCTTCCTCCTTTGATCTTTAAGGTCTTTTCCAACCTGAGCAATTGAATGACTTGTGCTAGCATAAGTGTTCGTGAACTGCATCAGGAACCACGCCCAAATTAAAAGCTAACTTCTTTTCAGCCAGATTTTTTCTGGTCCTTTTTCACTGATCAGCTGCACTAAAATGTGTCTGCCTAAGGGCAGGTGAGTGACACAGCAATAAGCAACTGCGAGACATCTACTTTTGGTGCTACGCTATAGCATTCATGGGACCAGGCTCCAGCACCAAGCAGCCAGGCAAGTGACACAGTTCTGTAGGTGCTTCCTGAGAGACACAGACATCTGGGATATAACCACTCAGATTAGTCATGATGTGTTAGAGGCTCCTCCAAAGACCCTAACAGTCCAGAAATACGTACTCAAATTCCTTGGTGAAAGACAGATCTGGAAATGGCTGTGTAAGGGCATTTAGATAAAGACCTCACTTTACTGTTACTGACCAGCTCTATGAGTGCCATATTTATCTGACAGTACTCCACTGTAATAGTTAAGCCTTGCAATGGATACAAGAGCTCCCCTTCCTGAGGACATGTAATATTCAGACACCCCCTTAAAGGCAGTCCGCACAACATACAGTAGGCTTACTGCTGTAGTGAACATAAAGACGTTTCAAAACAGCACTCCATTCACGCTGTCCTGAGTGTCTCAGAGAGAGCACAGACAGTAGGCTATTCTGTAGACATTTGTTTTTTTCTTGCTGTTTTTTGGTGAGTTTTGTTGTTTTTGTTTTTAAAAGAGGAGGTACGGGGATGGGAGAAGATACCCTGTCAGGACAGTACTAAGGACAGGAACTTCTTCCTTGGCTTCTGGGGTTAGGTTACATTTAGCCTACAATACTGATAACACAGGACACTGTAGGAAACAGAGTACTGAATCTCAAGATTTTGGCCGTCAGTGTAACTTAAGTATTATTTAAATCCCTCCCCCAGTGCTTTTTCTATTTTAATTGACACCAGCCCAAAACTTAAGTCTGCTTATGTGGACATCAAGCTTGCTGCATTTTCCCATGTCTCTGAAGGCCATAAAGCTAAGAACATGAAGGATGCCTTTGCACACCATCCAGAAGTACTTAACGGCAGAACTGCACTAAGCAGCATGTTCAGAGAGCACTTTTAAAGTATCCCAATACTAATGAAGACTGATTAGAAAAATAACTGACTGAGAACCGAGCAGACTCAAAACTGTTAAAAAAACCTCAAGAGCATTCTAAACATTTAACCAACTGAAACAAAAATGTTAGCAGAGCTATAATAACAGTTATGAAAGTAAATGATTCCCTTTTCCAGAATAACATAATTCTTAAAGAAAATTTAAGTCTCAGTTAGAAATGAGTCGGAATAAGAACACTCACTGAAAAAAGTTTTGTATGCTTATGCATACATATGTGCATAAGAACATATAAAAATTACAAAATAAACCATATATGGCCTTTTTTTCCCATTCTGCTAAACAGGAACTGAGAAAGTCAGAATTCATGTTCAGCTCAAAGAAGATTAACAAATAAAGAAATCTTAACACAGAAAAGCAGAAATTGGTTTTTGTTTTAAAAAAAGCTAGCATGGACAGTTGTCTTCATACCAAGGGAAAGCAATATGGGGCCAGAAATGCACCAGACAGTGGAGATAACTCAGCAGTGAGAATACACAAGTACTTGTTAAGGTAACCATTTACAATCTGGTAACTAACTGCCAGCATCTCCACACAATCCGGATATCGCTTTCAGAGTTTCAGCAGTTTTGGTGGGTTTTTTTGTTTGTGTGTTTTTTGTTTTTTCGTTTGTTTTAAATCTGTTGCAACTTTTTAGTTCATAATTCCCATAATCCAAATTCTGACCAAATAGACCCAATGTTTGACCATATTATATCAATTAGTATTTTTGCTTTAACAGAATGTTCTTTATGGGCTGCAGTCATTTCTAAACCATGGCACAGAACTTGGGCTGAATTTATCTTTGAGTTTTTATCTGAGAGAAATCTCACTACCTCAGAGGTAGCTTCCACTACCACAATCTTCTTAAAAAAAAAAAGAACCACACAACGCCCCATACAAGCAGTTACACGAACTGAAGGCAAATGCCATCAATCACCAGGGGAAGAGCATTTTGGGTCCTCTCCTGTAAACAAGCCATTTTTTTCTGAAGAAACTGGATGGACCATACCCTCTGTATCAAATTCAAGATATCTTTTGCACTGGCAATTCCCTGCTGAGGAGATCATTTCCTTCAGAGGCAGGAATTTCTGCATTAGAAAAAGCCCACAGTCTCTAGGCAGAAGTATAACCTGTGGAACAGAAGAGAGCGTTCTCACTTTTAGAATGGTTCTTGGTCCTTTGATACTTGCTATGTTGCCTATATATAAATCAGCAACAGTCTTGTAAGCACCTGACTAGGAGCAATAGAAAGTAACAGTGGTTTGGGGTTTTTTGTTTGTTCTGGACTTTTTGTTGCACTTTAAAAAGAATTCTGTGATTTTGCCTGGATTGCCATGCAGCGCAGAAGAAACAGTCTTGTAGTCCTTTACAGGTCCCTCCCTCCTCTGATCAGTAACCCAAACAAACAACATTTCTCCAATGGTTTGCTATAGTCTATTGGATAAATGTGCAGTATTAGCTGTAACAAGAGTTTCCCTGTGTAGATGGCCATGTAGCCATTCTTAGTTTTCCCCATAGAATGTATTATAAAATACTCGAGTATTTTTTTTTTCCATTTATGGTGCTTTAAACATTAAGGAGACCTACTAAATTTTGCCTTGATTTTTAATCAGTGTTTAACCAATGAAAAAAAATCTATCTTTCCTCACTTTTGAGAAGTGAGGGACAACCAGGTAGTAAACTCCTGAAAAATAAACACCCAGAATGCAAAGGAAGAGATTCTTTCTGCATTTCTTAACAGTTGGTTATCCCAAAGGGATTCAAATTTGGACTTGTTTCTGCAGCATTAGGAAAAATATACATTAATACGATCTATTTTAGGGGAAAGACACACATGTTTTAGGTTATTTTCCAGTCCTTTTCTATTACCCTGCATAAAATTTTTGCCCTCGCTTTTAGACCAAGCAAATACTGGAACGGAAAAAAAGAAGAACATCTCCCTGGGAATACATTTCCCTTCAATTTACTTACAAGTAACTCATCCATACTGGTTTGGCATTTTTCTAAGTTGATCCTCTTTATTGCTACACGCTCTTGCCGGGGTTTGCATAATGCTGCCTGCACAACTGCTGTAGCACCACTCCCTGAAAAAGGACAGAAAAGAGACTTAACAAAATAGTAGTTTAAACCAGTGCTTATCATAAGAATCTAGCACTAAAAGAAATTAAAATCTTTGGTCACCCTTTTACAGTACTTTCCTCACACATACATCTTCCTTCTGGAAGTCAGTTTGAACACTTCCCAAATATAGAACAAAAATTCTCTACCTCAAAGCTTCTGTTCCATACTCCACAAAAAAATCCCAAGGTGACAACTTAAAATGCTGTGCTTACTTACACAAGTCACACCCGCTTCCTAAATGCATTTCATATAGTTTGAGAGCCATGAGACCTTCAGACACATCTGTGTCAATCAAGAACATAACTTAAAGAGTTAACATGATTTTAGAGTTAAATAGGGGTTCTGGGCTTCATCAAATGCCGTGATCTTTGTTCTTTCAAGTCAGCCCCTGTTTAACAGGCTTTTGCTCCCACTATGCAATGGAAAGAAAAATATAATTGTAGTTCAATGTGCCAAACCTTCCATAGTTTCGTGTGCTCCTGCTCATTCATCATTAGCTTAAATCCTACAAAAAGCATGCTGATTCTTGCAAAGAGCATGAGAGGCACAAATGTCACACTAACAATAAGAAGGTATACGTTACATCTCTATCACGTGGTCATACAATACACAGATAATGCTTGACAGAATTGAACAAAAATACTAAGGAAAACATTAAATAAATTTTAAAGCATGCTTTATTTATGAACAGCAGCAGTAAGAAGTCTTGTTGCTTCCTTCATTAAGCACCCACTAGCTTTGCCCCGGTCAGTACCGCCTCACTAAACTAATCAGATGATTCCAACTAATATTTCAAGAGTTGTGCCCTGTTCACACACCTTACTGCCACATCAAGTAGAGCAGTGTGTGCTTCCTCAAAGTAATTACATCATGCTCATCCATGCAGAAATCTAAAATCCTCTGATGAGTAGTTTCTACCTGTAAATCTATTTTAATGTAAATTATGGTTTTCTGGTACCTGAGTTGAGCCACGTGTTATACTAGCCTATTCATAAATTATGTTCCATTTATCGTCAGTAGTTGGTGTGTCCTAGAGGAATACAAATTGTGAACAAAAAGCCTTTTGTTGTCAAGATCTACTAATGTAGATACAGTTACCAGTTAACTTAAAAATGATTGGAAGCTCTTCCCTCTGCACATCTGAAAAATAGCACCAGCAATACCTCATGATTGAAAGTTATTGTCCATGTCTTAATTGCTTAATTGCTCTTTGTTTAGATATTTCCATATACTGTTCATTTGCACGTTTGGTGTATTGGTTCCCTCCACTCCCTCAGTCAAAGCAAAACTTTAACTCAGCACACAAGCTTTATTACAAAATGCTCAGCTCAAAGTCTCCACAGGACTTGCTAGTCATTCTTTCACAGGACTTTCCTGGATGTATCTTTTCCCTCTAAGCCAAGTAGCATTTGCTACAAGTAGCAGAAAATCCTCACTTTAAAAATGGTTCACATACCAGTGTCGCATAAAAGACAAAAACTAAAAAGAAAAGTTGTTGATCTACGCCAGAATGAAATCCTGCCTACTTCCACGAGTTAAAATGCAAATAATAAAATATAATAAAATACCCCTGGCTCCAGTGTCTCCAACAAGAAATGAGGAGGCTGTCCATCAACAACTGGTGGGATGTGCATATGACACAAAGCCTTCTTCAGATCCTCCTGTGCACACACATGGGCTCAGTGAGGCAGCCTTGCTGAGGAAGCTGCAACTATGCCGCAGAGGACTCACAGTGCCCTTTGTGAGGGGGCTCATCACCAACTCTACAGCACCCTCCAAAGAGGAGGGCCAGCAGAAGCCCCCTGGACTCACCTCCACTGTGCGAGAGGCACCAGAAGCAGCACTACCTGGCACCAACTGGCAACCAGAGAATGGTTCAGGGAGCTGCAAGGCCAACATCAACCCCTCAGTCTGCTTCTGAGAAAAAATAAAACAAGTCCCTGATATTGACAAGTAAGTTGAGGTTGCTGTCCCTATCCATGCTGTTTCTCTCCTTTCCTGGCCAGAACCAAAGGCCATAGAATCATACGTTTACTTTCACAATCACTAACCAGCCAGTCACAATGACAGTGCTAATAAAACAAGCATAGGCTGCAACAAACAAAAGATGGACCTCGTGTTCTAATAATAATAATCCAATCACCAGGATCCTCTCATACTGCCAGCTTCTTGAGGCTGCAAATAGTTAACTTACCTGGAGAAAAGTAGTGATCTTTGTTCTTGTGTTTGTTGCTATTAAAAAAAAAATGATGAATTTAGCTTTATGTTCTCTGTGAATCTCATCTGATTTGTTTCTTTCTGAAGATTTATCCCTTTGTATTTGCTGGCTAAGTAGTAGCTGACCAGCAGGATGATGGCAGATAAGGAATGCCATATGTTACAGTATGGAGAAGTGATGAGTTGGACCAAAGGACCAGGGAAACAGAAAACAACATCTGTTGGAGGAGCTGCCCTCAAGCAGGACTTCTGCAGTACTTGCTGAATCACAGCATGCATGTGAAAGCCAAAAACTACTCCCACAGGGGACAGCAACACTCTTTGTGTTTACAGTGCCTCTAGGATTTCATCAATTCCTGCTTGCACCTACTGGCTGGTCAGAAGGAACCACCCTCAGGTGGTTCCCCCAGTCACTTTAGAGGAAGGCAGATGGATAGTGAGAAGTGGCATTTACAGCAATTCATAAAGCTGTGGAGTCTGACCTCAGCATATTCAGAACCACAGCCAGTAAGAGTCAAGCGCAAGCCATTGCTGTTGTGTCTGCCTTAGCTTGTTTTTGTCATTTGGTGCTTCAGTCCCTCTATAGCCAGAAGTGCCACCATCTGGGAACTCAGTAGTGACCTGTACCATCATCCTATGTCGTGCATCTCTCACACAGGAGTGTGCTGTCAAAATGTTAGAAGTTATTAAACTTTCCCTACTGAGCAGCTGTGTCATAACTCAAACCCATACATCAACACCCAAAAACATAAGAAAATTTTTGCCACTTCCCACCACTGTCCGAAGAGCTCCTTCCTTAGCAAGCAACATCTCCATTTACACCAGGATGATAAATTGAATGTTTTCCTTTGAAGGATGAGCCCTTCGTGCATCCCAATCATATCTGTTGACAATATGAACCTTTTTTTTTTTTTTATTTTAGTCCCTGTGAGCACCGTAAGGGCAACAGCCTAACACTTTCGGAAGAGAAACATACAGCAATGACTTCATCCTTCCTGTTCTTTCAGGAATACTGAAAACACTATTCAATATCCATACAACTCCAGACATTTCAAAGGAAAACATTAACACTGGAAATGCTTCTGAAAAGCTATGCAAGAAAGCTGATTCTCACTGTGGGACCACAGTCGGTTGGATATCAGGTTATCATTTGAACTCTACTTTACGCAGCAGAATAAATTGAAGATTTGCTATTGCAAATCATATCTTCTGCCCAGAAAAAATAGCTGCTAAAAGAGAACTATTGTTCATTTCTGAAGTAGCACTATAAACAAATGCTGGTGTTGATTTAGTTGGTTAGCACATTTTGTTGTTTCTCATTTAGTTTGGAAGTAAACACTTGGAACAATTCTAATAGAACGGGGGCATGAACGCAGTATTTTCCAAGTCTTCCGGATGTCACCACATAGTACAGCATTCTCTTCTGAGAATGGAGCAATCTACCAACACAAAGGCAGTACTGCTACCGCATTCATGAAGATCTCCAGTTAATACTGCACTGCTGAGCTACAAAGCATCTTCATTGAGTTCACAACAGAACGTGCTTTGCTAGAACTGGAGTTGGTTGTGGATGCACGCTGCAAGCAAGAAGCTTACCTATTTCTGATACCACTTCTCATGAAAAAATAGAGATGGTGAAGCAAATGCTGTCACGATATTAGACTGTCATCTGGCAATTCTGAGCTAGTTCTAACAAAGTTCTCATTATTAGACTGAAGTAGCTCAAAAAAATGGAAGAACATTATGCTAAAGGAACAAATAAGTTTAAGTTCAGTCTATGTAATCAAATGTCCTCAAAACAAAAGAAGTGAGGAAGAAAAGTAAGTTTATAAATCAGTCGTGATCTTTCTCAACCAGAATATGATCCTTCTCAGAAGTCTCAAGATAGAGGCCAAGCTCATGATCTTGTTAATTTCACTTCTCAGGACAGAAACTAAGATCAGCAATATTTTTCTGCTAAATTAACTATTTTTGTACCACCATAATTAAACAGGTATACTTACTGCACAGTTGGCTTACAGCTATAATCAATTACATATCAATTGTTTCTGTTAAGTAAGCCCTCAGACATTCAACATTAAGATCCACGATCTTTAAGATCTTAAGCTCATACAATATCTGAAAGCAAGACCAGGAATACTGAAAACCTTCCAACTCCAATGGTACATTACCATAGCTCAACTTAATGATTATGCTGTGAAGTTTTTGTTATACCAGCCTTCTAGGACATCCTGAAGTTTTACCTACAATTTACTTCTGAACAGAATACCTCCAAGGCATGTAGATATTCACAGGAATAATTAGACTAATGAAACAATTCAGAAATCATTAATTGTGAAGACAAACGATTAATGACGACAGCTAATTTATCATACTGAAGTTTCACCAAGTCATTCAGTAAAGTCATGTGCTTAGTCTAATACTTAGGGTCAAAGGATTGGGAATATTAACCCTACCAGAGCCACAAACTTGAGACATCCATTAACAAATGAACAATGCTGACTGTTGATAAAAAAAAAAAAAAAATCACACCAACAATTCTTCAGAGAAGCTTTTCTAAAAATCTACCATTTTTAATCAGCATTGCCAAAGTCTCAACAGCATAACAGAAACTCTCAAGGAAAGCCACCAGTCAACCTGAAGTCAAATTAAATGCCTGAAGCATGCACAGTACTCCATTAAGATTAACCTTCCCCTTTACTGACATTGTCTTCTGAATCAGTAAATAACTCTGACATGGCAGCTGCTTCAGGAAATATCAAATTCCTCCCCTGGTGTCAGGTAACCTCACAATTGCCTGCTTCTCCCTACATACTCTCCCAGATTTTTCCTCATTAATACATTTTCTGTCCCATTGGAGGGTCTTTTTTCCCCCACCACTACTTTACAGTCTAACACTGTACATCTCAGGTACATATTAAATATGACAGCATGGTCTCTAGCAACAAGTACTGTAGAAGAAGAAGCAGGTGGCAGAGAGAAGGATCACACTGCTGCCACGTGATCCTAGAGTTGGTGAGGAAGGAAGACAGCACCCAAACACTACAGATGAAGACAAGAAAGAGACAAGCATTCACAAGTGCTGTTTGCTCTTACCGTGGTCTAGTTAGTGCCAACACACAAAACACTGCATGATGCAGATAGAGACAGATAAAAGAAATAAGAGTTTAAAGCATGTTCTTCTCTCAAGTATTTCACACCAACCAGCATTGCTTCTTTCTGCCATGGCTGGACAATGCTTTTTAACATCCAACATACTTCAGCTGTGCTATCCTTGTGCACAAAGACATTTTAACTTCCCAAGAAATGGATATCTAGCTGCGTTGTCAGCATTTCATCCTACTTGCAAAACCACATCAAAAAAATCCACCAGTTCAGAACAGCTATTCCATCAAATTTCATCAAGTGTAACTTCATTCAGGAAAAATTTATCTTGCTTTTCATTTGGGGGCACCAGTATATTTTCTAGTGTGGTCTTTATTTTTCAAGTTCAACAAGCAGAGCACTCTGCTACTGTTCAGGAGTATCCCAGTGATTTTAGCAAAGACAAGAAGTCATCAATTGTAACTAAATTAACTTGATCTTCAAGGTCCATTGTTTAAGAGACAAGAATTGCTATTATTATTATTATTACTGGAAAGAAAACCATCTTCCATCTACTGCTACTTTGTAGTTCTGAATTATTTTGGAAGGAAGTGGGGAGCGGGAAGAAAGAAGCAGAGGAGCCACACAAAAATGAAATACAGCCTACATATGTGGCCACTACACAAGTCATCCACATCTCCATCTCATGGAGAGCTCAGTTTTTTTTTGCCCTCAAGCAAATCAGAACAGACATGGCTTTGTTTTCACTTAACAAAGAGAAGCTCCATTTGACAAGCAGATTCTGGAAAAAACAACTGCTCTCTGACCTAAGGATAAGTAATTCTTCACCAAAAAAAAATTCACTGTACAATTCTGATGTTTCAGAACAACACATGAATGAATGTAGAACTGCTCTCCCAGGTCTCAACTTGGCCTCAACTATCAAAGTGTTCTTACAGTGCAGGTCACAAGCAGTTGCCCCACTTCAAAGATGCAAAGCCTTGCTGTAAGGCTTAAAGAGAATCTAAATCATGCAATCCCTTCAAGTTTCCATACACTCTGCAGCAGAACTGCTCCTCTTGTGGCACTCAAGAAGCTCCTGTGGAGCCAGGGATTTCCAGGTCTCGCAGGTTTTGGACCTTCTCTGTAGGAAGAAGCTGGGAAGTAAGAGAGCAAGCAGAGGGGCACGAGATGCAAGTGAAAAAGTGACCAACAGCTTCCAAGAGCAAGAAACCATAGCATACTTTTCTATAAATTACAATTATGTATTACCTGTCAACTGTCTTGACATCTTGAGCATGTTGATTATCTGTTCCTTTTTGTTTGACAAATTATAAACAAGATTTGCTGGTTACTTGCAATAGCAACAAAACCAAAGCAAATCATACATTTTTTCTTGATCTGAAGATATTTCTATAACATTCCACTTCTAATAAAGTGTAATCAATCTTCTTTCAGACCAGTTTGAATTCCAATTGCATGAGTTACTAAAAGAAAGCTACTGTATTATACAAAGTTAAATCACTCAATCACTTACAAAGCCTAATGACTCGGAAGCAACAAAAACGACAGCTTTGTCTCCAGTCTTGGTGTTTCTAATGCAGAAAGTTCATCTGCTCTCAAAAAAGACCAACAGAAAGCTCTCTTCCCCAGTACTGTTACTATCATGTGTAGACAAGTCAACCAATTAACAGAGCTATGCGGAGCCTCATTTGCAGCACAGCACTGGGGATATTCTGAAAGGTATTTCTGAATTGTACAATGACCATCTTCACTCTGACAATGGAATTGAAAGTCACTCTTTTTAAATTACACAATGGAGATTTAACATTTTTTAGTTTCTTCAAATGGTTATTAACTGACAGAAAATCTTGACCAAAGTCAGAAAGGCAATATGAGACTGAAGCCATAGCACAACTCGGGTAACTTCTAAATGAGTAGCCAGTATAAAGATAATCCATCATGTGTAAGAAACCCTTTATTTTCCAATTAATTATGCCTGTTTTCTAGGCATATTATGTTTCCAAATCAGTTACAGAAGATGCAAAAAATGCAACTCCACAGCACGAGGTAGCAGCCACAATTTAATCTGTGCCTCTGTAACAGAAACTTCCCTCAAACCACCAGCACAGTCTTACAGACATTAAGTTACATGCAGGAAAGAGCATTGCCTGCAACAGTTTTACATAAGCAAACCACGTCAAATGCTCATATCAGCTTCAGAGATCTCAAAAAAAATCCCCGCTGCTTTGTCTCACCCATTTGATGTAACCCATTAAAACTAATTTTAAGACTAGACATCTTCACATTTTTTATGTTGATTATCAAACACTTGCTCTGTGCCAATTCCTACTGCTCCTCAGGAGGAATAAACCTCACTTGCTATATCCTGCTTACAAAAAAAAAAGAAAAACCACTAAGTTCACTGCACACCTTCACTCAATGGCATTAAAGTCACGCAAAGATCTGCCAAACCTTCTCAAAATTAAATCTAGCTCTCCCTTATTAGCAATTATCATTCTCATCTCTATCTCCTACTGGAGAGCTGCTTTGGATTCTCACTGTCCTAACAGCTACGCATCACCTTTTAGCTTCTAAATAGAAAGGTTTATGGACAGCCTGGATGAATATGAGTTAATGAGACCATTTCCTCAACTCTTAACTCTACCCTCCACATTTACAGACAGCAATCACGATTTCTTTCTGCTGCAGTAAAGATCTGTATGTAGGAATAACAGGAAGACCCTCTTCTTTCCAACAGAGTGACCACGTGGCAAGTCAAACAGGGAACCTGATCTGACTGAAAACCAAGCCAGCAGCAGAACTAGTTTTCTGTCAGATCAATGAGCTCCTTTCAGCAGCTGCCTGCTGGAGCAGATTAAACGTATCATGAAACTGTGCACCAACAGTTTGCAAAGAACTGGCTAACCACCATAAAACACACATGAAAAAACATCTCAGAAGAAGCACTACTTAAGGCCAGCATTTCCTCTCTAACAGGCACTTGAATTTCCTAACAGTCACAGAAAATAAGCAGTAAAAAAGGGCAGGAAAAAGAGTTGTCTCATTTGATATCTGTACCACGTGGCCTCATCCTTCACAACTGCATTTAGCCAAACACAGCAAGCAACATGAAAAGCTCACATTTGCACAGAGAAAGAAGGAAGAACTTCTCCAGCGGAGACGGAAACAATCTGTATGACTAATAATGATTTTCACTTTCCATTCTGTGACCACCATCGAAAATTAAATGCCTTCTAAAGCAGTCGACCGAAATCATTGTGTGTCTGCGTACTAACTGCCATATGACGCAAAGCCTATTTTGTGAAGTGTTATGATCAAATATCCTAGCGCACCTTTCCCCCTGCAGAGCCCACAGAGATGCCCTGGGACCTTATTTTTCTCATTTAACTCGCAAAGGGCTGCTGTAACTGAAGCCATCCCTAAGGACTCGACCCAGTTCCTGGGGGAGAGGTGGGAGGTGCTTGCCACAGGTGAAGGGCTCTCTCCAGCCAGCGGCGGCTGCTCAGTTTCTCGCTGCAGCTAACCCTGGTGTGACTGCTGCAGGGGAACACGATCCGAGCTAGAGCTGTTACTCCTCCCTCTCACCGATAAAAGCAATGCTTTAGGAATCCCTCATTACATCTATTCAAATTAACAATCCTGGAGACGTTGGATGCATGTTACACTCACATTTGGTCACCTGCACTGAATTTACAAGTTCTGTGTTTACTGTTTTTAACAGTGTCAAGACGAAACTTAATCACAGTGATTCCCTATCAAGGCAAAAACAAAAAAAGGCAGGTTTAAGTCATGGTACAAAATAAATCTCAACACACTTGAGAAGAAAAACATAAGCAACAACTTAGCAGAAGCTCAACACAAGTCAGATAAGTGCACCATGTGCATGAATTTAATCTATGGTTTATGGGTTATATGGTCGTATATTCAATATGACCTCCATTTCCTCACTATGCTTCGCTTTAATTAAGGAAATACTGATATCTAACAGCACCCATAGGTGCTGTTAGCACCCAGCAATAAAGTTTCTCTTCAGATACAGATGTGCTACACCAATTAGCACCTACCCTTACAATGGATGAATACTTAAGTATATAACATTTTTAAACATTAAATGTAAGAATTAAAGCAGAAAGGAGAAAGACATTCATCCAGAAAGCTCTCACTCAGCCATTCTATGAAAGATAACTCTCATGACTCACCCTAGGCAAGGCTTCATCCAGCACTTTTGGATGCTTTTCTTAAACAAAACCCAGCCCACACCTTAGAAGAGAGTTTGATCCTCAGCAAAGATACAGCTTATACAGGTAAAAATCAATTCTGCTTGGTGAAGTCTAATCCATTCCCATGCTGAGTAAGAGGTAGACCTGCAGCCAATAACCCTGTGCTGGGGCATTCGCTGAGAGTCATCTCAGCACTCCTCTCTAAGGTAGAAGACCTCAACTGTTTTGTTTCTGCTTATGGAAAACAGCTTGCACGATGACAAAGCTGAGCGTGCACAACCTGCAACCCCAATCAATAACACGTAGTTCTCACTGCCATCAGCCTGAAAAGCAATGAGCAATTGGTGTGCAGTACTGAAGACAGCCAATAGCACCACCAAGCAAGGCTCCCGTGGGTTCTTCCCTCCCCCTCCATTTAAATGGTTTGAAAGAAGAGCAATCCCAGTCTTATGTCTGGCCTGTATCACCTGCAGCATTTGTTCAAAGTTTAAAGAGTTACATACAAACAAAAGCAAGTTTTCTCACAGTAGCTTCCATTAGCAACAAGCAGCGCCCAGGTCAGATGAGAAACTTCCCGCTGCAGGGACTGCTAACAGCATTCACGTTATCACAGGGCACATCTCGGGATAACACAACTCAAGTACACGGATGGAGATGGAACCCATCTGATCCACACTGGATGGGCAGGAACGAAGCACGCAGCAGGAAGCCCCTACCTGTGGGGCTGTGTCCCACCGCCCTCCGGGACAGAGGCTCCTGGGATGGACCCGAGCAGTGATGCCGCGCCGACCTCGTGTGCGAGCCGGCATACGCAGGGGGTACAAGGAAAAAGCAAGTGTGCGCGACAGCTGCGGGTCTATGGGTGAGATATACCTCCCCAAGGAAACCACCAGAAAAATGCCGACTAATCGAAGCGGATGCGTGTACATTTGCGTGCGCCGCAAGCCGCACAGCGCACGGAGCGCATCCGCAGTTGCTGGGGTCCCGGCGGAGAGCAGGGGGGCTCCGCGCCGCCCCGAGGTGACGATGCGGCACAGGGCAGCTGCCGGGCCGGGCCGCACCGGGCGGGGCGCGGCGCCTTCTAGAAGGAGCCGCCGCCCCCCGGGGCCGCGCCGCCGGGCGGATAAAGTTTGCGGCAGCCGCCGGCGGCGCCACTGCAGTGCCGGGCGCGTCCGCCGCAGTGACGAGCCCCGGCACCGGGAGGAGGGACGCCGCTAGGCCCGGAGCCGGCCGCCGCCGCATCCCCCGCCGCCGCCCCGCCGCGCCCCGGCCGCGTCGCCGCCCCGCCCGCTCCACTGACCGATAACCTCCTGCAGCTCGTAGGCGTCCCTGCAGATGGGCCAGCCGACGGGCGGGGCGGCGGGCGCCGGCTGGGGCTGCTGAACGTGGACCGGCGACTCGCCCTGCTCCGCCATGATGCTGCCGGAGCGCCCGGGCAGCCGGCGACCTTCTTCAAACTTCCCTTCCAGCAACACCTTTCGGCCGCGCTCCCTCCCTCCCTCCCGCCCCGCGCAGCCGGCCACCCGGCGGAGGGAGGAGGCAGGGCACCGAGGGGGAGGAGGCAGAGGCGGGCGCCGCCGCCGGCCCCGGCCGCTCCGCTCGCCCCGCGCCGCCGAGGGGAGGCCGGGCGGCCGCCGCCGGGCCGCGGCGAGCGCTCGGCGCTGGAGATCGCTCTCGCGCGTCCCCGGCTCGGGGGGAGCGGCCCGAGGACTCCCCGGGCGTCCGCTGACCTGGCGGCTCTCTCGCTCGCTGCCGTCCTCCTCCTCGCGCATCCGCGAGGCGCGCGGCTGGAAGCGCTGCGGGCGCTCGGTTGAGCGCGTGCAGGCCGCGGCCTGCGGGAAGAGCCCGGGGCTGCTCCGGGGGCGCGGGGACCCGGCAGGCGCGTGGAGGGAGCCCGGTGCGCGGCAGGGATGCTGGAAAGCACCTGTTAGGCCAACTGCGCCAGCACACAAACACTTCTGGAGCACTTATTTCAAGCAAATAAGCATTACTGCTGCACAGACACTTGTATTTAAATTTGAAGACATGAGCAGCCATTGGGTTTTGGCAGCTGCAAGGACTCCGGTCCCGCAAAGCAGTGGAGTGGCCGCTCACCTCAAGCGGCCTTACTCAAGCAAGTAAGCAGTGCCACACCGCTACACCTCAGCACAGACGCGGCCTCCCACCCACCAGGCAGGGCTAGCACACAGCTGGGAGCTGTTCCCATTGCCAACAGAAGCGAGGGGTCTAAACAGAGAAGAGTTTAACAATGACTCTTGTACGACTTGGCATGATGTGAGAGGAGATTTAAAAGTAAAAACAATCCCTGAGTAGACAAAACTCAGGGACTTATTATAAACTTATAGCATAGAATCATATTCTTTTGCTTTCCACCATCTTAGCAGTAGTGTCACTTGTATAGTACCAGCAGGGTGTTACCTACTATAGTCTCACTCCTGCTTTGAAAGCTTCATATTTTAGAATTCATGGGATTCAGAAAGCGCTAAGAAAAGAGTTTCAGTGTAGATTTTAAAATTTCACTTCCTACTATAATAGGGGAAATACTGGTTTAGTGGGGAAACCACAGTAGGTGGGTGGTTGGGCTGGACGATCATGGAGGTGTTTCGCAACCTCAGTGATCCTATGATAGGGATTTAAGGTCATTGGAACTGATGATGAAAATGAGAGCTGGAAATCTGTCATAGCCTGCACTGATTGATGTCAGAACTGGATTTCAAAACTGTTGGGAAGCACGGATCACAGAATTACTAAGGTTGGAAAAGACCTCTAAGATCACTGAGTCCACCCCATCCCCACCCTGCCCACTAATCACATCCCCATGTGCCACACCTCCACATTTCTCCAACACCTCCGGGGATGGTGACTCCACCACCACCCTGGGCAGCCTGTGCCAACGCTTCACCAACTCTGAGAAAAATAGTTTCCTAGTATCCAGCCTTAAGAGGAAGAATAGCTTCGTATCAGGTCTCAGTTTGCACAGGACATCGAAGGAGTTAAGTCCTCTGGGAGTTGTCATTTTATGGCAACACATCCATAGGAACAGACATATGCTTCTGTTTGGTTGAATCTCAACCTATCCCTTTTTGGAAGAGGTGTTTTGCCATGTAGCTCCACACTCAAAACCACACACATGTACTCTATCTTCCCCATCTCCTCAACTCATTGGAGTTCTGAGAACTTTATATTCCATTCAAAGACCCTGATCCTGACAACAAAAAGTCTCCAGGGAAAAACAATAGGATCAAAGCCATAATGTGATGCGTGCCTCTTGGTTGTATTATTAACTTCTCAGGAGAATGGCTGGAATCAGACCTGACAGTAACAAACCAAACCCTCTCTCTCATCTATGAATTTACTATCTTGTTTCAAAAGAAAGGTATTCCTAAAATCAAAAAGAAGTTACTTACATTTTGCTGTTTTGCAAAAGCAAACAACAACAAAAAACCAGAATGAAGAATGAATTCTTTAATAACTGCTTAGCATTTCATCAAGGCCCATCAATGACTTGCAAATACGGGCTTTTTTTACTCTGAGCTTCCATTTTCTTACACGCAACCATTAAGCTTAGCATGGAAGCCACTACCAGTAGGTAAATACTGCATGTTTTTATGCTGAACTAATGATTCATTACAACTTAATTTTTAAAAGCAAAGTCATTAAAATATTTTCATATACAAACATTAGAAATTATCTGCCACAAAACTAAAGGTCAACAGGACTCGGAAGAGGATGTATTAAATTGTCATTCAATATGAAGCGCAGCGCCAAAACTAGGCAAACCCAGTGTTAGTAGACAAGACTGTTCTGCCAGCAATAGCATGGGAAAAAAAAAAGACAGCAACAGCATCGGACAAATCAATCAGCACTGAGAAATGGGTTCCTCACTAATGATGGCGCACAGCCAGCTTCTCCATCTGCACTCAGCTGTTGCGGGCAGTGGCAGGGGATGCTTTTAGTTCCTAAGCCGCGAATTCCTGTGGCGTTGCTGCCATATCACTAGATAAATCGCTAGAATTTAACATTATAGAACATTATGGAATTTTTTTGTCCCAGGACTAGCAATACAACTTTGAAAGGTTCCAGAGTATACCCACACTTCAACATTTATTGAAATGAGCAGCTTTTAGAATAGGAAGAATTTTTCAGGATGGCAATTTGCTATATAGCGAAACTGCAGGGAAATGCTCCGTGCAGCCAGCACGGCATACAGCTCAAATTTCAGAATCGGGTAAGGTAACACAAAGGAAAGCGATAGCCAGCCAAACCTCCAAGCGGCCGGTCTGCAGCAGCCGGCCAGCTGCCTTTGAAAAGCAGGGCCCCTGCTGGAGGCGGCTGGGAAGAGCCCTGCAGCGTTAGAAGCTTAAAGCAGTACAGCCAACAGCGTTTTTTTCCTCCCCCTATTGCCTGAAAACTCCCATTAAAGAACTATCTGCAGATTTCGGAGATTCAAGAGGAAAAAAAAGTAGGACTCAAATAATAAAATTAAACAATATATAAAAATCACTATTGTACAAATTGAAGACATTTCAGAACAGTCCTATCCTGCCTGAATGTGGTTTGGGTCTTTTGAAGAGCTTAAAAAAACCACACAAGACTGAACCCAGTCACCAAATAAAGTGAAAAAATACTTTACGTAGCCAGACTACAAGGAAAATGAGCAACTATCAGAAGCTTGTAGGCCAACATGGGTAGGAGTTAAGCAAATGCTCAGACCCTTCAATAGCCCCCACCAAATAATAAGAGCAACAGGCACCATCTAAGTAGCCATATGAACGAGCACAGGTTAGAACAGCAAGAACAAGAAAGAACCAGTCTCTCTGCTATCACCTCTCTCTCGGAGAGCCAAGTGAAATAAAGCCATTTCTCTCACCTAAAAATGGCCTAATAATGCAGTTACGACGATCACATAGTATAGCACAGCTGCCTGCAATTTTGTACCCTGGGTTTGGAAGCCTCCAATTTGATCACAGTGAGGGATGGCTGTGCTTTTAAACAACATCATGGGATATGAAGGCTGACATAACAATGGCTGATGCTGATGGGAGGCAACAAAACACTTCCAGTCATCCTTTTACTTCTTGCAAACATACAGTTTAGTGGGTAACATGCCTATTATTGTAACTAGGAATGCTTGCTTCCTAGCAAAATCTTGCAGCTAAATCTTCCAAAAATCTTCCAAGCTAAATCTTGCAGTTTAGGTTAGTTTCTGCTTACACAAAAGACATTAGAAAAAATGTTAGAACCTTCGTGGCAATGTGCACTAAGAAAAGGATCTTGATACCCTGGAAAACTTCTGATTCTGTAGTCACTGTGTCAGCTGTGCTTTTGCTAAATCTTACTGGAGAGAATGTATTTCAGGGCATACTTCTAAAATAAGTCACCTTTTTTACTCTGAGTTGAAGGCCTTAATGCTTTTTTCAGTTTTCTCCTCCTCCTGCACGTCCCTTCTTTATAAAGCTCTGTAACCTGTTCTACTCGGCTCATTTCCTCCTTAAATTCAGAATGTAAGATTTGGTGTTCTGGATATTAATGGTTGTTGAACCAGTCACTATTAAGTTATAGTTCACTGGTATACACACACACTGACCTT
This sequence comes from Gallus gallus, assembly GCF_016699485.2. Classification (NCBI taxonomy): domain Eukaryota; kingdom Metazoa; phylum Chordata; class Aves; order Galliformes; family Phasianidae; genus Gallus; species Gallus gallus. The sequence continues at coordinate 18,703,710 of NC_052538.1, read as the reverse complement.
CTAATTATCTCCTTATATGCTATATCCCAAGCTGATATCAGCCTTTGCAGTACAAGTTCCCATTGCTCAACTGGTAAGTACTGTCAGTGCCAAAATACCTGCCACTGTGATGAGTGACATTTGTTATTAGAAACAGGATGAAATACTATTCCTTTTCATATTAACACTGAACCTTTCCCTTGAGTATTTTATTATTTGCTCGACCTATTTTGGAGGTGGCACAGATACAAGAAATGCCCATATTTTTGTCTGAACCACTCTGAATTTGAGAGACCACAATAGGCGTATTGAAAGTCTTGCATAAAAAATAATAAAGCCTATTCAAGATTCTCAGCAGAGCTGGGGGACAGACTCTCAAATATATACAAGTGTTGATCAAGGGACTTCAATGGTTTTCATCACTGTAGGCTATGACCACCTCATGCATAGTAATATATTAATATTTACATACTAAAAGGCTGGGGAGTACAATTATCTCAATTTTACAACCAGAAACAGAGAGAGCTTAAGAGATTTGCCAAAGGTTGTACAAGATGTCTATAGCAAAACTGGATCTTGTAACACATATTCAAAGGATGAGATTTCATACAGCCTCACAGCAAGAACAGGCTGGCAGCTAATTCCCAATAGCAGTTAAAATAAGACTTACTCATTGTAAGCTTTCTTTCCAGCATCATGATTTACAAATGACAAATAAAACTATCCAGAGCTGCTGGCTAAGAATCTCTGCCTAACTTGAGCATCATAAGAAGTTCAGACTCCTATCTCTCAAAGCAGCCTACTCTGCTCTCATAGTTTTCAGACTAGCAGAGCTCCTCAGCCACTCTGGAGACAGCAAGCTGCTTCATGAGGAGCTCCTGCTCAAGCAAGCTGCCTTAGGCAACAGTATGGGCTGGGCTCTAGGTGAGCCAGGTACCAGAGGTGCTGAGCAGCAGCAGGCACAGCAGCTGCACCCAGAGGGCAGTGGCCAGGTGAGGAGATAGGGACAGGCCAAGGAAGAGCAGCCAGGGTTGGCTCGTGGTCTGATGGCCAGTGGTGAAGTCTGCAGGAACAGGGAGCTCCATAGTGAAGCTAGGAAGCCAGAGCTACAAGGCAAGGTCAGGGTGAGCAGGGTACACAACTGGGCACTGTTCCAGCATAGTAGACCCAGACAAGGACACTGGGCAGGAGCCTGAACTTACAGGACAGGGCCCAGGCAAGGCTGCTTGGAACTCTTTCACACAATTCAACTGTTCTCACAGCAGTCTAGTAGGAGGGAAAGAAGTCGCAAATCCTGCAGAACACCAGCCAGTAGGGCTTAGCACCAAGAAGCCTCTTCTGTTTCACAGGTTGGGTGCTCTCTACACCTACTGTTAACATCCAGAGTAACAGGGCAGAGCAGAACTACTGGCAGCAGAGCTACAGATCCAGACTCAGGAAGATGCCTATTGCTTTAATTCCTTCTAGAAGGAGAAAGCACTGAAACATGCTAATCTATCCAAAGGGGAAAGGTCAGAAATTGCTATTCTTTCCTACTTATCAGTCAAAGCTCACAACTCTTCCAGTACCAAGACAATCTATAAAACAGAAATCCTGTACAAAATGAGTAGCCTTCACTTCAGGAAGATGAAAATGACAGTTAAGATGTTAAAAGTAGAACTCAAATCTAAAGAAATATTCTCTCTTAGAACAGTGAGGATACTGTAAGATTCCAAATACCATAATTGCTTTTTCACCCATCTGTAAGAAAAGCTAAGACGTACAGAAATAATATCCTTAAATGTTCACAATGTTAAAAAAATAGCATTTCTTAACTTGAGATTTTGTTCTTCTTTAGAAGACCTTTACCAATTGCTTTGGGCCTTACGCAATCTTTTAACTGAAGAAAAGGAGACTTCAAACATAACAGTATAAAGAACACTATTTTCTAGTCTGTTTGTTATTGTTTTTATGATTTTCTTAAGCTCTAATTTATCCATTGTAATGCTGTAATACTGCAACGCGATAGAAAGTAAGGCAATAACAGCAGAATGGTAACAATCCCAGGCTTCAGCAAATGAGAACAAACCCAAATGCAGAAGCCATCAATAGAAAAGCAAAGGAAGAAAAACTGCTTACCTTTAGAAGATCTCTTTTAGACGGGGACCTGCAGCAAGGTTTTCTTGTCTCCACTGCCAACCCTTAAATGAGGACTGGGAAGGGTGGACCCTGACTCCACCCCTTCTGGTCACTCAGGGGCATTGCATACACCTGAGATCCCCTGGATTGGCCCCGCCTTCCCACCAGGTGCTCAATCACTGGTTCAAGCCATGACTTAGCCTTTCTGCTACATCCATGAACAACAGAAGCCTAGATGTTTCCACACTGGTTTTGCTACACAAGAAACAGAAATCAGGAGTTTAGACACAACCTGATTTTATGACTTTCTGGCATGTTACTAAAATGAAAAAACACCCCCCAACAGATATATTTTTTCACAGATTCTATCCCATAAAAGCCCTATGTTTGCTACATACTGCTAGGTATAGCATGCCAAGAAAGCATTCCTAATTTTGTTTCAATCATTATCAGTACATTAGAAGCAATCAACACAGTACATGAAAATCAGATACCCTGGCATAAGCAAGTTTTGCCGTTATAGCTTGTAATGTGTCCTTTGCAAATACAGCTGTGGAAAAGAGAGCTATGACCTAGTACTCTGCCCAGTATGACTGCACTTATGAAACTATCAGAAGCAAAAACTCTACTTTGACCCTTCTGATTGCTTCACTTATGTGAGGGCTGTTATTGTACAAACAAAAGCTGGATTTTGCCACAGTACACGAAAACATATATGGAAACGGTGCCAGTCAAATGCAGTTTTTCCTCTGCTATCATGGACACAGCTTTCTATTGCCAGTGATTACACCAACATGTGGAATTGTTCTGGTATGAAAGAACTCACTGATGTAGGTCATTCCAGTTACACAGAGCATCAGCTGAAGTGATGCAGTTCTGGAATTTGATCTTTGAGTGGCAGCAGAGAGAGTGGCATGAGAGCGGCCTGGGGTGAATATTGCTAAATAACAAAAAGCGAGACTGAGGCAGCTAGAAGCTCCCGGACAGCTGAAAATCTAACCTCACAAAAACAACAGGAAGATACTTACATAGAGATTTTATCTGAATCTGCAGGGTCAGAGAAATAAAAATATTAAACTTCTTGGAGTAAAGCCTGATTTCCTATAGTAACAAAAATATCTTTAGCATATCATGTATATCAGAAACTATTTACTTAGAGTAAGTTTACTACAAACTTGTATTACACAGACAAGCAAAGCACCATGTGTATATTTTAAACGTAAGCAAATCTTTCAACTTTACAACACAAAAGTAAAGTGACACTTTAAGGGAACCTGCTTAAGCTGTGCAAATTGAGGAAGTTTGTCTAGTCTTCTGTACTGGGTTGGGTTATGAATAAAAACTTCATTCCAAGAATTTCAGGAGCCCAAAATCTTGGCTTGCCTGGCGGCATGCTGAAGCAGCTGAAGTTGCCCACTCCAGGAAGAAATCTGTAGAGGGTTGGAAACAGCCCAGTGTTCCACACAGGACTGAGAAACAGCACAACCCTGTGGGGAGAAGGGTGGCAGAGCTCAGAGTGAAGAACAACCTGCAGGTAGTCCTGACAGCAGTAGCACGGATGAAAGCAATGCCTAACATACAGAAAACAAAGAAGTGCTGTCTAAGCCTTTGCTTCTGTGAATGAACAAAAGCAAGAGACAAGTACTTAAATAAAGATTAGATCAAAAACTAAATTACAATTCTGAGCAAAATGTGGATTGTGATTGATAAAAACATACCTGAAGGACAGAGCCTTTAAAGTTAAGGCTGTTAGCACAGTTTGGGACAGGCGGTGCCCAGCTGCACCTACCAATTCTGGAGCAAGATCTCAGCTCTATTTCAATTTTTTTTTTTAAAGATAGCTAAATGTATTAAAACTTCAGGCTATGTGTAGCTTTAAAAAGCAAACAGAAGAGCTAGTAAGATTTTATATTGGCCTTGTAGCTTTTGTGTTATCAGATTAACTATGTGGGTTTGTGATATACCACACACACAATTTCAGTGAAAACAAGAGTGTCCTGGTGACAAGAAAAAAAGGCAGTGGTAAAATTTTCCTTTGCCTTGTTTATGTTGTCAGCAAAAGTTATGATTTAATATTCTCAATTTCCTGGAACAGACATGCTAGAGGAGTATATCAGCTAAGCAGCTGATTGACAAAGTCAGACTCGTTTAGCTGGATAAATATTTGAGGTTGCAGTTTACATGGCACAAGTCTCAGCAGGTCACAATAAAGTTGGTTGCACTTTTTCTCCAATTCAAGAAGTTACGTGAAAGTTGTTTTAGAGTAACACCATCCATACTTAAAGGGACTGTAGTGATATTGGTGTGTTCTGTTTCACTGGTCACATATCCAGTTACTTAATAGTGCAAAGCAGAATTTAGCAGTTCTAACAATGAATCATTGTTGGGAACCTACAGACATTTTTACAGAAAACTGGAATATTAATAATGAAGGAAGTTGGAGGAAGAATTGAAAATAGGGTGTGTAAAACTATGAAGAACTAAAAAACCTCAAATAACAAGGTGGTGAGTCCCTAGGTATGAATGCCTTCTTGAAACAAACATCATAGATATCGCAGATGACAGCCATGGTTACCACTCCAGCCAGAGACATTGGAAGGAACACATGGCACCAAGCTCAGCTCCCAGAAAGGAAGGAGAGCAGCTGCCTATAGAATGAGATAAAACCAATGGCTTGTTGACATTGCTGAGGCAACGTCGCCAAATCCCCTGATATAAAGGAAGCAGAACAAATGAATTTTCCATATAAATAGTGGCAGTGATATTTCAACTGAAATTCAGTAAATGTCATTTTTAATCTCTGAGCCATTTAGGTAGTTTCCAAGCATTACCTGCAATTTTTAAAAAGCCCGTGCATTTTTAAATGTTGTCCAGAAAGAAAGCTGATGCACTAGAACAGTCTAATGACTTTCATATGGTCACTTATGCCAACCCAGCTGAAGGGCAGGGACTCCTTTGTCAGCTATAAACTTTTCAGCAAGAAGATACCTGAGTGTCTTCCAAGAATCTCTAACTAACATGGTGAAGGAAGACCAGATAGGTTTTGTATGTGCTTTTACACCTCATAGTTTTTCTCTAATAGGAAGAAAAACAGTGGCCTTTAGTAACAGGAAAAGAAAGGACTATTTCCCCTGCTGCTTTGTCAGACAAGGAATTAAATACCAGCTCTTTCTCATTAATTCTCCTAAGCCTCTGAACAAGTGACAGTAGATAGAGGGGGTTTTGTTGCCTCTCCTGTAAATGTACTTCTGAAGTTATATAAAAGCATTTTTTGCTGCTTGAAATAGAGTAAAATATAAACTCAGATTTGCAGGATTTACAACATTTGCAAGATATATTTCTTCAGTACAGCAAAATGTTTCTATTTTAATTGAACAAGCAATAGAAAAGGATTCTTTTAACACTTCTCGTGTCTTATTGTTTGATATTTCCTGACACTGTTTGCTGCCTGAATGCTGTATTGAACAATTAAACAACAGTATACATATTATATATAAATTAGCAAAACACTTTTTTTTAGATTCAGATGTTGTCTGCCAAATATTTTAAATCAAACAGTAAGACATCCTTTAATCAGTATCTTACATTCTAGGCTGTAAAGTGAATTAACTATTCTAATCGCACAGAAGATTTTTTAAAAGTACAAACAAAATAGTTCTGATTTTGTTTAAATTCACATTTGCAGTGCAGATAGTAATTTTCGTCTTCAAAGCTGCTTAGAAATTCTGACAGAGCACTTATACAACAGTGTAACTTCTGTGAAGAACTTATATACCAATTAGTCAAAAAAATGGGGAGAAAATTTAAATCATATTAAAAGGTTTTCACTCCAAAAAAAAGAAGAAAAAAAGAATTTGCCAAGTATAGTCACTGAGAACCAAAAGGTGCCTCATGAGAGGTCCAGGACTCAACTAAAGCGTTTTAATGCTCCCTACTATCAGTGCAGCACATGAAGCATATGGATGACAAGACCCTTCAGGAAAATGCTCCTGCATTCAGGATCACCATCAACATTAGATCTGTTTTCTCAGGAAACATATCCAAACATGTGTAAATACTTGTACACACCAGTAACAGTGCGAGACCTCTGAATGAGTCTCAGGCTTCAAAATTCATTATTACTTTTAAATGAAAATCTTATATTCTAAGAGCCCTGACTGACTGAGCTTCTAGATAAACATATCCAGCAGGCTGTCAGGGAAATTGCAACCTGGCACGTCCGTTATGAATCAGGAAAGTAGCCAGTATTGATTTGTCTTAGTGCTGATCTCATATTCCTCAGCAACATTCAGGTGACATTTCCACTCTCTAGATGAATTATAAGCTTCTATCTTTTGTAGAAGCAAGCCAGACAAATCCAAAGTACCATTACTTCCAAACAAGAGATTTCACAACAGAAAGAGCCTGTGTTTTCTCAAGTTTTGGAGCACTTTTAACTTTGTGCCCCTGTAAGCTGCCAAGCAGACTAGGCTGGATGCTAGAACCACTTGCTTAATGGAACAAGAGAAATAGCACAGACAGAAAGAAGGCTTCCCCAGGCTGTAGAATCAACACAATCTCAGACTCCACCACCACCTCATTAATCTTCAGTTCCACTGCAGAAACTGCCACAGAGCATCACGTAACAGCAGCCCCAAACTACAAGTAGACAATGAATGTTTTCAAAGCAGCACTCTGTCAGCCAAATGACAGCACTAGATACAACCTATAATCACAGAGGTGATGGAGCCTATCTCACTTGCAGATTGCCAGTCTGTAGGTTTGTACGTTCATTTTCAATTCCCTCACTCGCCTACTCTTTCCTTGGAAGTTCAGCTAAGTAATTTGCAGAAGCTTATATTATTTTTAGCAGGTGGATGTCTATATCTTCTTGCTACTTACAGATTGTTCAGAGTCAGTGAGGTTTTGTTAGAATACAGCTTATATGTATCCTTGTAGGCAGAAATGAGGTTGTGGGAGCGAGTAATAGTTTTTATTATTTTAACTGATAGTGTTGAGGAGACAAGGAGGAAAGAAAATTCTTAGGTCATAGCTTCTTCAGTCCTACAGCAGAGGCAGCAAACTTGGAGATAGACATGGATCAGAAGCAGGAACACTCAGGGACAGAAACACTCCCTTACGTGTTTCATGGAACAGCCGCTTCAGCCCTGATCTCTCAGCTCTCATCCCAGGCTGTTTTCCAAAGAGTCTAGGAAGAGCAATACATAATTTTGTTGCATATGAAAAATCATAAATTCAGACAATTAATTTTTGCTGCACAGTGCCTGCTTTTGTTCCAGAGCTGCTGTTACATCCTACAGTCCCAACAACTTCTACACATCCTTCCTTGCAAATTATCCTTTCCTCTCAATTGTTTAAGGGATTTAAACTTGGTTCAGTTCCTCTGTAGGTGTATTTTGCCAGAATTTGAGTGATTCTGCTCCAGAACAAAAGCACGCCAATGTGTTCAAAAGCCTATTCATTCTCCCCAAACCTGGGAAGCAAAGCAACACATGAAGAACAAGCCTGGCCGAGTCGAATCTACAGGCAAGGGCTTGTGAGACTACATGCGGGACCAGAGGCTCCAGGTGATGCTCCTCACAGCTCTCACAGCAGTCCAGTGCAGGCTGTACTGGAGCTGGCCTTGAGCACAGGCAGCAAAACCCCTAAAAAGAGACCTTGCCTGGTGGCACACTCACGGCCCTAAAAATCCTGTAATGTCATTTGAACTCTGCTTCATCCTTTAGGTGTTCAGATTTGCAAAGGATTGGAGCTGTTGGCAGGACCTGAACTCAAAGGAGCAGTGCTCCTTGACATGGGTCTGTGATATCTAGCAGAGATGCAAAGTTTAGGACCAGGACTTCACAGATGCTGTAGTATTTGAAGAAAAGATGATGCAGGTTAATATTTTATACTAGATAGCCCGTAGTTCTTCACAGTGATCAAACTGAAAAATTCAGTGGTTGCTCATGTAATTACAGTGACATTTTTTTTAAATTCTTGCCACATGCTGGAAGCCAGACAGTTGATAGCTGTATCTGTCTCTTCCTATTTCTGGAACATGACAGGGTGGGATGGGAAGGGCAGGCAGAAATTACATATCAATATAATGTTTCTCCCCCCTCTGTATTTGTTACACCACTATTTTTATCATAATCTTTACCCCATTCTGAGCACGTTACTTCCTTTTTAAAGTTATAATTCCTTGCCTTTCCAGGCATTTATCTTAAAAAATAAGTTAAGGTTTAACAGCAGAATCCGAATGATGAGAATTACTATCTAAAATATTTTCCCTTAATTAGAATGGACATCTAAGTGTCTTTCAAAAAAGCTTTAGAGATTCAAATACATGGCAAGAGCAAACAGATGGAGAGAGAATCATTGTTTATTTACTTGTGTTTAAGTATCATAGATTGAGTTAGGTTGGAAGGGACCTTAAAGATCATTGAGCTCCAACTCATCTGCTCATTCACACCACTTTAATTCCCTTGTGTATATGTGCACAAATAATGAATGTGTAATGTAATGCAGTTGGTGTGCAATACAGTAAACAAAGTTTTCTGAAAGAGAACTGCAAGAGGGGACAGACCGCTAATATTAAGGCACTTAGAGTAGATGTATGTTACTGAAATCACATTATCACCTTTCAGTCCTCCACTTTAGAGGGTTAAACAGTTTTGCACAGCTCTTTGAAACTGTGAATAAAAAAAGCCATGCTGGCATAACAAAAAATAAATCCTTCCCTAGTCTATTTTTAATGACAACATTTAGCATGAAGACCAGATTGTTTAAAATATTTCTAATACTTTGATTTCCTCACCAAAAAGATATTTCAGCACTGAGCCTGCTTCAAACAGTCCCCAGGGCCCAGAAAGCTAGGGAAAAGATGCCTGTGCCCGCCCAGAAGAGCCCAGTCCTCTCATCTTTGTGGGGCAGGGACAAGCCAAGACACAGGCAGGTGAGCCAAACAAAGCACTCATTGTCTCATGGTGCGCAGTGCTGTTCTTGGACATGCCAATGGTTGTGGGAGCTATGGCTCAGGGCATAGCAAGGCTGGATTTTGCCCTCAGTAAGCTTATCCTTGCCAGAAGGCAGTTTTTTTCAGTCTCTTTGTGACAGAGGAGTCAGCACTGCTCCAGGCATTCCCAGAGCGCAAAAACCTCCCAGCCTGACACTATTGAGCAGAACAAGGCTGTGATTTTCCTCACATTGTACCAACAGTCCCTGGGCAAAACAATTAATTAAATTAGGATGATGGAGCTGACATTTGTTTTCATTGTGAAGATACTTAATAAAACCTCCTTTATGAAAGCAGAAATTGTGGACCACATAATGCTTGAAATGATAAGGTATTGAAATAAGAGCTGAGAATGAAGTTGCATCTTTTAGTGAAACTCCAGGACTGTGGTGGAAGTTTCAAGTCTGTTTAGGGCTTTTACTCTAAGGAACACCTTGACATAATTCCAGTATGCCACAAGAATCATCCAGGTAACCTCTCCAATATCATTATGGCAACTTAAAGTGAATCATATAAAAATTAAAGAAAAAAATTAAGTGTTTTTTGTTGTTGTTCTAATCATTATGATTCAAGTCTTGGAGAGAGAGAGAGAGAGAGGGAAAGAAGAAAAAGTGGAACCAACTTTATTTTTCAGTACCATAGTTGTGAAGGTGTGTTTTAATCAGAATTGTTGTAACTTTCACCAAGGCTATCTAAAACCTGTCTCCTGCCTTCTTCTGTACTCCTTTGAGCAATTAATATGCTTGAGGGTTGATCACCATCATTTTTCCTATGTTACTTGGAGGTAACTGCATGCATGAGCTTGATGTATTAAATTTTGAAGTAATATTTGTATATTTTTTTTAATAAAAGTTTCCAGTAAAGCAATTTTACATAAAAATTTTACATTTTGATGTTAAAATTGCAAAAGGAATTTAGGGAGGCACAATGACACAGTGATCAGGACCCAAAAAGAAGCGGTAGGGCAGTCAGCTCTCCTCCTGCCTTCCCATAAATGAAAAAAATAATAATAAAAAAATAAAAGGATCATACTGGTGATGAAATACACTACAGTACTTTTCATAGGCACTACAATGTTAACTAAACTCTATAGCTACATGTAAAGAAGGGTCTATCCGGTCTCTAAATTATCGGAGTACTTTGTTATAGCATTTCAGAGTCCTTCATTTCATCAACTTTTTTTTTTAATCATTGATCCTGTTGTTTTTTGTAGGAAGAAAAACCTCTAGAACTCCTTGTATTCTACCAACTATTCCAGCAATTTAAAAGTGATACTATACTTATATTACAGCCTTGGTGGAAATACTTTTTCCTTCAGTGGGTACTTCAGACTTTTATGGAAAATAAAAGTACTAAAATTCACAGATTTAACACTGAGACAGGAGACGAAGATTGACTGCCAGCCCTATGTTCAGATGAAGGTTCTATGCAATTACAAGCAAGTGATCTCAAAGGAATAGCCACACAAAACTGTGTGACACAAATCTATAACCAATAAATCTGTTATCTGGATACCATCAAAATTAAAAGTTAATTTTGAGAGGTTTTTGCAGGGGAGGGAGGGAACTGCTACTCCCTTTTCTACACTAACCCTTACCTAAATAAATCACTTTTGCAGATGCCTGCCAAAATCAAATTGTAGTGACAATGTAACAGGATACATCCATCACTAGGACTGCAGTCTGTCCTTAAAGGAGAATGAATTTGCTCACTAAATACATTTCTTTTGTCTCCCTCTACCATTATTGTCCTCTTTACATGCCTCAAACCAATAGAAAAGGTCAATTCAGTTGACAAAATGTTGCCAAAAAAAGCACATATAGAGAGAAAAACTGCAGAAAATCCTGTCCTCCAGGTCTGACACAATTTGGACCAATGCTTTTTCCTTATAAAGGAACAGATTTGGCTGAAAGAAGAGACTGTGGAGTTGATGATTTTTAAATTAAAGGATGAGAGCACAAAAGTAGTGATGCCTAATATAACCTTTGCATTCACTAACATGAGGAGAATGATGAAGACTGACAAATGATAGTCAAAATGTCACTAGATAACAAATATCCGGACTTGTAACTATGGACAAAACTGTCTGAAGGGTGTTAAGCTTTTGAGAGATTCATAAAATCTTCATTAGATTAGGAAGAAATCTGAAGTATGTGTAAACGGAGAGTAGAAGAAAATATTTCTGTCATCTGACAGCTGCAGAGATCTTACATACTCTTCTGAAATACTTTGTACTGACCGCTGACAGATGAACTGCATCCTGGGTGTGATTCAGATGGCAAGTTCTTGGCTTGTTCTGGGACACAAACAAATACTGAGTTCTTGGCTTTATCTTTTGCAACGTATTAGCTGCCTCAAAAGAACAAGCAATCAGTCAATTTCAATTATATGCAAAGTTCTGAAGTAGCATGTGTCTGAGGATGAATTTCAGGCATGAATTTACGAGGCTGGGACTCTCCTTCAAGTCCTGCTTCCTATGACCTGCACTGTGTGTCACGGGAAAAGCTGCCTAGCCTTCTCACAAGCCACCCAAGGTGGCTAAAACTGCCTGAAACCTCTGTCTGGGCTGGATTCTCAGCAGGTCTGACTCAACAGATGTTGCTTCAGCTTTCTGCAGCTCTGATCTAAAGCCACTACTGTTTCTTCCTACAGTCCTGTAATACACAACAGACATAAAGGTCAAAGGCATCTCTGCCAGTATTTAGGAACTGCACAGTAAATTTCTTGAAGCCTCAAAGTCTCAGGAAAGGGATGAGTAAAATCTTGTCAAATTGGAATTACAGAAACTTCAATTTCTGAGGCATGTTTCCACTTTATCCATGGGGAGACCAGTTCTTTTTTGGGCCGTTTTCCATTGCGCAGGGCAAGTAACAAAGGCAGGAGGTTACAACAGCCCCTCTTAGAGAAGAGCAGGCTAAATGAGGGTAAAAGGAAGTAGTTTGAAATCAATTATGTTTTCGATGTCTCACATTTAAACATGCCAGAATACAAATAGCTTTGTAAATAATAGTGTTTCATAACATACTGGTTATTTAGAAACAAATAGATTTAATACAGGTATAATTACTCCTAATAGGGCACTTAAACGGTGAGCAATCACCCAGTAATTGCTTGCATTCCTGTGCGATGACAGCCTGCACTTTATCAGGTTAGGCTTGTCAAGCTAGACCTTGGGCTTCATGCTAGGCTTCATTTTAACCAGCTAACAACTGTAAATTTTTAGCAGCTTGGTTATACTAGTATCTGAAAAGGTGTTAGTGAACGGTGTGTGTTAAAATAAAGCTTTCTCTAGCAGAACCTCAGTGGAGTAAGCACAGCCACAGGGTGTACAAGGATACCAGCTGCCAAGGGGGCTGAAAGATTTTCCATGGTGGAGTACCCCTTTCGCCCAGTTCTCTGCCTGGCAGGATGGATGAGATCTGGCTGCCAGTGCATGCCACTGCCTGACACCTTGCATGCCAGACAGCTGACGGCTTCCAGCTCCAGCCTCCACACAGCATGTGCAAGGAGGCCACATTTCCAGAGAGAGGAGTTTGTTCCATAGAGCCAAATCCATCAGGCTTTCAGGGAATTACCCAGTATCACAGATTCATTTCCAGCCTGCCACTTTTCCTCCAAGAATCTGATTTCCAGTCTTCCCAGGGACAACAGTTTCGCTTTTTTTATTGCTGTTGTTAACTGTAATCTTAATTTTGTATAATGAACTACTAGAAATATAGCCCTTGGGTTAGCTGTAACATGCAGTAGATGTTGCACATGCCTTAGTGAATTGACTGCTATTTTTCAGCCAGTAGAAATGCCCCAGAAGACTGCATGTGCTATGTGAACATATCCCAGTCAGTTGTAGTAAACCAACTTTTCCCCTCAGGAGTCTGTCTCAAGCTTACATGCGTAATGATACTTCTAAGAGTTTGCCCAGGTTAATGCCTGTGAGCTGCTCTGCTGGTGCCTTTCAAAACCACATGAAAGGGCAGTAGCACATTGACTGCAGCCTTTGCTCATCCCTATCGTATGCCTCCCTCCTGACACTTTCACACAGGTGGCATTGCAGCCTTCATTTTTCCCTAGGAGGGTGACTGTAATTGTTTACTCCTAATTGCCATATTTCTCCTTCATCATAAATTGCAAAAGTGAGCAAGCCCCCTACAACTTTTATTACACTTCTGCAGTGGGTGCTGCTCCCACTTGATAGGTGGTGGGCAGGAAGTCCACCTGTGCTCTAGGTCCCTTCTGCACTCCTAGTGCCCAGCTCCCTACTGAGGACCAGCCCCCATGTTATTGGTGTTTTGCTGTATTCAGGGCCCTCACAAAAACATCAGACACATCAATAAAGAGATGGATTCTGCCCATTCTGGCTACTGGGTAAGGGGCAGCCAGCTCTCTTCAGGTTAGGGCATTGAAATAGAAGTACTTCAAAAGCAGCATTAAAAAGATCTTTCTGAGTAAAGCCTCAGGCATAAGGGAGTAGTCATACAATTATATTTTCTTCCAGCTACTAATCTTTCTTAGCTTCTAGCCTGTTTCCTTGCTGATCCCTGGAAAGTGGGATTTTAGGTGTTTACTGCTGAAGTTTGGAGTGATTTAAAATGAATTCTTAAATATAGTATATGATTCTCAGAACTAAGTTATTTATACATTACTAATGTTCTAAGCAGTTAATACTTTCTAAGGACTCTTGTAATTTATTAGCCAATTTCATATCTTATAGCTTATGAAGAAATGCCAATTAACCCTCGTAGCATGCAGTCAAGATAGATGAGGATTAAGTCCCTACAGTGAGCCCTGGGAATAGCAGATATGCAACGACCTGAAAATTGTATCCACATCTCTTTTGCCTTTAATTAACATAAGTTCATGGTTGGAGTTCCTTTCCTCTTTTTATTAATCCTTTATCTACAGTCTTGGATCTCTGGGGCTCTAACAATTAGGACAGCTTACACTTTCTTGATTCTTCTGAATCTGACTTCAGACTTGCAGGGGCTTTCCAACCAGACTTGATAAGCAGGGTGCTGGGAGGCAGGACAAGATTTCAGTAAGTGTCCAGGTAAGCAGAAAATCCAAAAATAAGTAATCAGCCAGCTTTCTAGCTTATACTTCATGTACATTTGTTTTCATTGCACACTTCTGAATACACATTGTCTCCTCTTCCCCCCACCCCCACCATCAGTGCTTCCATGCTTTTTGTTCTTTCTTGCCTGCTGGCCCAGAAGTACCAGCTGCCCTGCAAGACTATAGAGAATACCTGTTTGTACATTGGGTAAAGGCTAGGAAGGAAGGAAGGACAGGGCTCTGACCTTATCTACAGAATAGCAAAAATATTTTCATACGAAACAATTGCTTCAGTTATGTTCCCTATGTTTCCAAAGGCAAAAAGTGAAAGTAGAGTTTACTGTTCAGACTCTTGTTGCTGCCAATAGTCATATTTCCATGCATCTTTTGTTTTTGGTTTGCATTTCAGAGATAACACAACTGTCCCGGAAGCCAGGAAAATGAGGAGAGCTGTGGATACACATGGGTAACTGACTGTGAGGAAATTTGAAATTGCTCAAATCCTGATGTGACTACCAGCATCACCACAGAACTTGAGAGCATAAGAAAGGAATGCTAACAGACTTTGAAACACTTCAGAGCTAGTGTTAGATTCCTGTGGAGAATACTGTAAATAATGCATAAGGCCATTATGCTATTCTTTGTGTGCAATTACTTTATTAGTTTTGAAATAAAGAGGAATGTAAATTTCAATCTGTACTTAAGACAAAAAAACAAAGCAATGTAGTATGCTATTCCTGAGTAAAAGATTAACTTTAACAGAAGCAGTTGGGTTTCATGAAGGCTACAGGAAAATTTCAGAAGGAGTAGGATGCTTGTAATGCTGCTCAGAGTTGCAGGAAGACTAAGCTGTGCTTCAGCTTAGAAATCTTTCCCTACCAGCCGAGAAACTTAAAATGTTATACTCTTTTGTGTAGTTCTTTGAATGTTGCACCCTTGTTAAGCAGGAAGGTTCTTAAACTCTGTTAATGCTCTCTTAAGAAGTGCTGACATCAAGGAGACTTATAAACCTTCAACTAAAGGAAATGATAGACAAAGCAAGAATTGATGTGCTGGGAAAATAAGGCAATGAGTCATGGCAACAAAAGGATCTCCAGGAGTCCCCAGCTAACAGTATTATAGCAGGACTAAGAAGGGAAATACATCTAGTGACTTAATGGGTAACATTGATAGGATTAAATGGGTGCAATTGATTAGCATCATGCTTAAGAACAAAATGACATTAAAAGTAGAAGGTCATAGGATTTAAGGATTAAGAATATTCAAGTTCAAAAAAATAGTAAACTCAGAAGTCAAACTTCTAGGTGCTCTTTTGCTGCATTATCAGTTACTTGGCCAGGGAAATAACAGTGGGAGTTGATCAGCAGATATGCAGTTTGAGTTACGTACAAAGACATTTGTTCTATTTGTTCTATTTGTAAAATCGCTTAACAAATCTCTACATTAGAAAGATTTTTATTTTTACAAGTCCTTAATAGCTAGCCAAGAAAGGCCAAGACTGATTCTTTTTCTCAATGCCAATCCCAATGTTTTATCAGACAGATCAGAGGCAAGAATTTGCTGTTACAGACAGCATTAGAATTGCTAGATAATGCCATAGTACTCAACTGAAATAGGTTATCATTTAAGTAGTAACAGAAGAACAATTTAGTGATAACCTCAAGAAGATGTTTTCCATACAGCTAACATGGCGATGGTGTTCGCTGGTCTGTGCAGCCCTGGCATAGGAGAGAGGTAGAGGTGGGAACAGATTAACTGTGGCCTCCCCAGCAGCATTTGGGTCACAGCTTCTGTTAACATATGAGCTACTACTGTCTTGATACTCTAACCTAACATTATGGCATGGCTATATTGGTCAACACTGTGTTGGCAAATCTCACAAGTGATGGGCTAAGCTATTTTTCTGATGCTTTTAGCTACTAGAATAGGAAACAGCCCTTTCTAAGCAATGTGATGTAATGTTGTGGATAAGATGCTGATATCTGCTCCTGCCAGACAGATGACAAATCATCATTAAATCAGCCACTGTCAGGTGCAGTTCCCTTCTTAGCAGCTTCACATGATCCTTAAGACAGGCAATGGTGCCAGAGCTTGAACTTTTTCCCCCACTGTTGCTGCCTTGTGCTCCTCTGAAATCAGCAGGGGGAAAAAAACCTGCTCATGATAGTCTTCTTGTTGCTCCTTTCAGTTGCTCCCTTCCCCCCCCCAGTACCTGAGCCTTCTGCACAAAAAATAGCACTGATGTAGAAGAATGAAAAATTTTTGGAACACAAATCTAACTATTTCCCCTGCAATATACATTACTTATAGCTGGTATCTTTTCATCCCCAAAGTTGAAAACCTTTGAGTGTTATTCGAAAGCCAACTGGCAATGGCAAAATCCTTGCTCATGCTCACATTTGCTTCATTCCACACTATGTTTTACTAGATGACTAAATGTGCTGAGAATGTTGCAGTAAACATGCCAACAATCTTCAGTATTTGTGGGTGAGTGAATTTGAAAGCACGTTTCAGTAGCCTGCTAATTCCTGTTCAAAACAGCCTCTGCCTATATAGTTGATGCTGTTTTTCCTCTCGCTTCCTATGCTGATTTTGTAATCAAATCAGCATGAAACCAAATATAATTGAGTACACTAATAAACAAACCTGTTAACTATCTCAAATAATACTGCAGTAAAAATACACACATCCTCACAACTTAAATTTAGTGAATGTTGAGTTTGAAGAATGAGTGGAAAAATGACCACGCACACAGGAAAGAGCAGAAGATAAGCTGTCAGGTAAGAAAGAAAAATGGCTTAGAAAGCAGTGAGAAATCTGGAAAAGGCAAGCATTAGAAAAACAAATCACTGATGCAGAAAGTAAAAAAAAAGACAACAATTTGATTCAAATACCTAATTAATACACTCATTTTACAAAAGAACACCTGCAAAGCATTGACTGCTGGGTCTTTTTAGTTGTCAACTGATGGAAAAAATGCCACTGCCAACTTCAGTTAAAAGGAGTTGACAAACTGACACTAAGTGCTCCCTCACATGGTGACTATCTACACTGTTATTAACGCAGCCCATCCTTGCAGACAGTACTTTGTTTAATGCCCAGTGACAGCTTTTAATTACTGGGTTTGCTCTACATTGCCTAGTAGATTCTGTGAAACAATAGACAAAGTTTACCAAAAGGACAGCAGTAAAGTATTCTTCAAAACTTTATTTTTAAAAGTCAATTATGTAAATGCTGACTTCTTCCATTGAGAACACATTAGTATTTATGAAAGGAATTTTCTCTTCTTTCTCTAATACCCCAGAAGCTGACTCAAGGTATGATAGAGTGTAAAGCCTTACAAAATGGGTTACAGATTTGATCCCAAAACTTTGTTCAGATCTATGCCTTCTGACTGACTTATAAAATACTATTAGAGTTGATATATTTGTTTTACTACAGTATTACAGGACAAGGAAAATGTTACATGTACTAAAAGAAATAAAGGATTACAGCAACTGTACTGTGACTTCACCACCTGACTGACTTCAAGTGATATCCAAAAAACTGCATAACAGTGCACAATATACGATGCAAAATAATGTGCCAGGGGAGCACTAATGTAGCCATATAGCTTAAAGTTGATCTAGAAACTAAGCACTTACTGAAAACAGCAGAATCCCCCCCCATCCTGAGAACTGTGCTCTAGAGGACTTGAAAATAATATAACATAGGGGAACTTTACATGATTTAAAGGGATGGCATTAAAGACAGGCAAATTATGAGAGGTACATCTTGCAATACAGTACTGCTATGTGTTTGTCTCAGTTCAATGATAGCTCATCTAAAGAGCTTTTGCCTGTTTGAAAATGTGTTGCTATAGTGGACTGCTGGCCTCTATAGTTTCCTGAAATAGCTTGTCACAATCCCACTTTGAGGCAGGAAAGTTTCCCTTCATGATCTAGGCAGCAGCTGACCCATCCCAGCTCAGCCTTCCACTCATAATGGCTGCAGTTTTCCTTCCATTCTGGCCCATGGTGGTACAAATCCACATGTGGCAGAAACTGCTCTGAAGGATCAGAGAACCTCAACTTATAAGATGGGAGAGAACTGGCCTCATCTGTTTCATTCAGATTCACATCAGAACATCTCCCTCTATTTTCCATCTGCCCCAGATGGCAACAACAAAAATACATTGCACTTGGTGATCAAATCCACTGGAAGGTGTGACAGGATAAAGATAATCTTTTCCTTACTTTAAACTGGCTCTCTTTAACTCCTCTTCCTCCCTCTACTGCCAACACTTTGGGCCCCAGCCAGCTTGATTTTCATCCTCTGTTGCTACACTAGATGCATAGCTAGAAATTGAGTGCATTGTGGTTTGTATTATTTCATTTGTTTCTATCAGCATTGTCTTCCTGTTTTAATTACTTGGAGTTTAGTAAATTAAAACCTCTTTCACTGATAAACAATAGCAAACTATGACGCTAATACATTTGCTAGTTAAAACATTGTGTTTAACATCAAGTTATACCATTTTATTTTCTTTCCATGAAATATCCTTTCCAAGAAAAAACTATTGTTTTGATAGAAAATAATGAAGATTTTCTTCAAAGTTTAAAAAAGGCCTGCCAATGTTAATTGATACTATTTAACTACTCTCATTTGCTTGGTTTGGAACTCTCCTATTTATTTGTCTTGACACAGAGCTCACTCACTAGGGAAGCTCCTGAGCTTTTACAGCTGTATTTATTCTTGTCTTCTATGAACTTGGTTAGCTAACAAAAAGTGGTTTCTAGTATACAATTTCTGTTTGTGAAATTTCCCAAATTACAGTCTGGTCACTTTCACTGTGCAGAACAAGGTTTCCTCCCCACCATAACAGAAACCAGCATGTCAGGAGGCAGCACTGCTGGAAGAACACTTTGCAGCATATAGTTTAACATCTGATCTTGGTTCCTGTAGAATCATCAAGATGACTAACCTCAACAGTATCAGCTGTTGACTAAAAAATGAACGAACTACAACTCTTTTGTGCCTGGTGCATTAAAGCCCCTACATAAGTTTTGTTTTTAGCTAGTAGAATCATTGCTATATTCAGTTTGTTCAGGTCAGTTCTTAGAAAGCTCTTTGGCTGACTAAGCACTATTAAAAAATAGCCTTACTTGTATTATTTTTAATTCATATAAAGCCTAAACATGATGCAAGTAAAGCAAAACAGCAACAACATGACAAATAGAAAATAAACTCATCCCATTGTCTTTTCCATCAGTCCGATAGTATTCCCTTAAAGTTAGAAACAAAACTGCTATTTACTTCAGAGATGGATTGTACACAATGATCTAATACCACAATATCTTCAATATCAAGTATATTTTCTTGCTTTAGTACTAGCTTCCTTATAGTTTCTAGGCCATAACATAAACACCTCATAGGCTTCAAATCTTTTATTTAAAAAGAAAAAGAATCTCAACAGAAGTTACGTTAAAGATATCTTTCTAATAACCACTTTTAGTCCAGTTGGTAGAATGCTATAATGTTAAACCATAGTATACAGACTACAAGTTTAGACCTGTATGTCTTAGCAAGTACTTCTTAAAAGATACTTTAAGATGACTTACCAGCTTTACATTCTTCTTTGGCACTCTAGAGACGTCTGCCTTTGATGTACCTGCTTTACAATCTATCTCACTTCAGAAAGTAGAAGCAGCAATAATCACCCCAGAATTCCTTCCTATACAAGAGAGAAGAAAACAGTCAATACAAAGTTGCGACTACCTCTCTAAAATAAAGAAAACACTCAACCAACAGTAGAGCCAATTCAACCTTTCCAAGAGTAAATACAATTTCATTTAATACTTTATACAAATCAGAAAGCTTTTAGATAAATAATGTAATAGAAAGAAAGCACCACAATGACAGCAGAGCAGTAAGGTCCCAGGCTACAACAAGAAAGCATTTGCCCAAATAAAACAACAATTAACAAAAAAAAAAAAAAAAAAAAAAAAACCCAAAGAAAGAAACTACTTACCTTCACAATACCTCAGGTAAACAAGGATCTCCAGCAAAATACCCTCACCTCCACTGCCAACCCTTAAATGAGGACTGGGAAGGGTGGACCCTGACTCCACCCCTTCTGGTCACTCAGGGGCATTGCATGCACCTGAGCTCCCTTGGGTTGGCCCCGCCTTCCCACCAGGTGCTCAATCACTGGTTCAAGCTGTGACTTAGCATTTCTGCTACAAGGTCCAAAATCATTACTATTAGTTACTAGTCTTTAAATCTTTTTCTTAAATTCATGTTTGAAGTGTTTAAAAATATAAAATTGCAAATATGCTTTCATAGATGAGTTCTCTCTTAGTGAAGTTGCTGTAAAATAATTTTAGTGGGTCATTCAGAGCCCTGTGAAACAGAAAAACCCTGGAAAGCTTTTCTAAGTTTTCCTTATCCTTCTTCTAAATATCCCTAAAACAATGATATTTTTCCTTGATCTTTTAGAGATATATGATTACCAGAGGAATGTCAGGTAGTATTCATACAAATGTAGCAACTTATTTGCTGTGAATTTTTACAGCGTAGTAACAAACTAGCAAATCAGTTCTTCTAGCCAAGGACCTTCTGTACCCATCTGCTTCATTAGCGCTCTGTTTATACATTAAGGGGTGACATAGTATCTACTGAACAGATTTTTTAATGAGCATCAAATATTAATTATACAGATTATGCTAAATTCCTTAGGAATTCCCTCTGTATGCTAATGGCCTGAACCACTGATTGAGCACCTGGGAAAGGACCCAGTCAGACTTGGGAGCACAGGTGAAGGCAATTCAGCTGTGTGACCGAAAAGGGTGGGGCCTGGCTGCACCTCTCTTAGACCTCATTTAAGGGCTGACTGCCCCCCTGGAAGGATCTCTGGCTGGGTATCTCTCTTTCCTATGGAGTTTTTTCTCTAAGTTGGGATCTTCAGAGATAGGTAAGTACTTTTGTTAATATATATTCTGTATTACTGTTCTATTGTATTGCTGTTTTTGACTGTTGTGCTCTCTCTGTGAGATCAGCATAGGTGCTCTATAGCATCTATGTTACAGATAGTGAACATAAGAGAGATAGCTGAGGTGATTTGCTCTTTCACTAATAAGGCTTGGGTGAAACTTATTTGTTTTCTTCTACATGCCTGCTTTCAACTGAGGATGATCACTAGCCTAATACAGGAGCTGACATACTCCTCTTTAGCCTAGTCTGTATTACTTGTATAACCTCTAATTTTTGTGTAAGGAAAGACTGATGTTAGAATGGAAGGGAATAGAATAGAATAACTTGACTGAAAGAGGCCTTGAAAGATTAACTTACTTAACTGCCTGACTACTACTCTGCTAACTAGGAATCAAAGCATGCTATTGAGGAAGTTATTCATATGCTTCTTGAATCCTTGTAGGTATGGGGTATCAACCACCTCTCTAGGAAACCTACTCTAGTGCTCTCCCACTCTCACACTAAAGAAATGTTTCCTTCTATCTACTCTGAATGTCCCCTAGCACAGCTTGGTGCCATTCTTGTGTGTCTTGTTGTTGGCTCTCAGAAGCAGAGCCCAGCCTATCTCTTTGCTTTCCCTCCCCCGGGATCTGTAGGGAGTAGGGAAGCTACCTAATGACCTTCTGTTCTCTAGGCTGGGTAATCTAATGTCTCTGCCCTCTTCTCAATGGACGTCTCCTACTCTATGACCACGTTGCCTTCCTGTGGATGCCTTTAAGGACCTCAACATCTGTTTTAAATTGAGAAGCGTGGAACTGTACACAGTATTCAAGGTGAGGTCACACCAACATTAAACTTGGGTGAATGCTCCATGTGGGTGAACAAGTCGTCTTACCTCTTCTGCTGGATGCTTAGTTTGACACATAAATATCTATGTTTCTAAATTTAAAAAAGTTAAATAAGCCACTAGTTATCCCAAAAGGCATTATGGATGAGAATGAATTGAAAAAAAAAAATGATAAATCACTTAAAGAGATTTTGCTGATGTGTCTGTTACTGAATAAAGAGCTCCTTGTCTGTTCTCGGGGGGCAGCTAAGCACAGTGTGTGGTAGCTCTGAGGCTTCAGTGAGAGTAAGGACTCAAGAGAACACAGATTGGCTGCAGCCACCAGTCTAAGTGGAGGTATGAGTCCACTACGGAGGGTAAAATGATGGCACTTGGTAATGATTAAATAACACTTATATCAAGATATGTAACTGTTTTATGTCATTAGAACATAATACCTATATACAACAACTGATGAAGTATGTTAGTGCTTTTTGTTTCTATAGAAGAAACAGAACCCATCCCTTTTTCATAATCAAGGTGAAGCAAACCTCAGTTTTCTGTTCGTTAGTTACCCAGCATGAACTAGCCAAAGAGAGAATACCCAGTGGAGCAGAAATGAAGCTTGAGAAGCCTATTCTGCTTTGCCCAACTCCAGGCAGAAAGGAGAAATTGGATACTACAGGTCCCACTCAGAAAATACTTAAAGCCATACCTAACTAATTTGCTGCCTGATGTTCATGGCAGATGTGCTCTTGTAACAGAGGCAGGAGATAAAATGGTGTCAGCTTCCTTTGAGCCTAGAGCCTTATGACTCGATTTACAGGATGTAGTAAGTTATGTTCAGGATAGAGAACAGGCAGCATTAGGGTGCTCCCAGAAGGGAGCAAGGCCACTGGGTCACCAGTCTAGCTGTCTAGTACCTTTGCCACTTAGTTGACATAGCTGCATGACTTCTCATCTTGAGAGCATTGACCCTGCTGATGAAACCAGGGAACTCTTTGACTACTGTCTAGAACTTCAAAGATATACTTGTATCACACAGCCATGTTATGCCCAAATTTTAACCAATCCTTTGATTTATATTTTGTTTCCCATTCACTTAAGTGAAATAACCTTACTCTTGCAATGTCATTACAAAGAAAAATGGACACTGGCTTAAAAATGTCAGAATAATATTTTATGATTTGAGGAGATGAAAGTGCTAATCTGATAAATTGACAGTTTCAGTCAAACCAAACATATATACAGGTCTCCCTGTACACTTGTGATGCAAGTACAGCAAATTTATAAGGAAGACATTTAAAGCTATGGAATAAGAAGATCTTATTAAAGCATCTACTGCCAGCTAGATGACATGCAACTTGCTCTGAGGCAACTAATAATTTAAATCTACATGGGGTCTTTAAACCAAATGCTAAATAGCAATGGCCTGGCCTCATTCATGTATGAACACAAGTGTGTTAACAGATGACTAATAATTAATGTACAACTATATTTAAAAGAGCTTTGTGAGGAAAAATAAATGAGATGACTGGGTGAGTGTTCCTCTGGGCAGAATATAATCACTTTGGAAGCTGACTGAAGATGACCAGTAAGCTAATTTCACTCTGAGGGTGAGTTTTGGAATTCTCAGGACTGTGGTTAGATAACACAGTGGGTAACTCAGACTGCCATGACTGATGCAAAACTTGCAGCCATGAGGAAGGAAGTACTGATCTCACAAACTCACACTGTCAATGTAAAGCCTGTGTAAATATTCTGATGGGTTAGCATTGAAGGAGTTGCCTTTTTATGCCAGATTAGCTCTCTGGTTAGGTATTGTCTATCCCCTTGCAGCTGATGTGAAGCTGGCACAGACTCCAAGCTGTGTGCTCATTGTAGAGTCTGGCACAGCATGTGATTGGTTAGTGCCCAGATTTTATAGAACATGTAAATAAGGCTGGACTACTTGAAGTCTGCAGTCCCTCAGAGTATCACTAGATGCGAGACAAACTCCATGCACCAATAACCTGAACTGCCAGAAGGTTTGAAAAGTTCCTTTACTTAGTAGATCGTGATGAGATTCTAGCTCAACTAACTAGTTGAAATGAAATAACATCAGCCCTTTTTCAGTCTGTCTACAGTAAAAGTAGGGCAAATAAAACTAAATATTTTCTTTTGGACAAATTAGTCAAAATGGATATAAAAGATTGACTAACTTTATCATAGTGTGAATAGGGTCTAATTCAGCTTACCACAAGCTTATGTGGTTAAGCAATACTGAAATTGTTAACTATGACTGTATCATAATTACAATGTACACTTTGGCACACTTCCTTTAAAGCTAGAGCAGGAAGCCAAACCTAAGTGAACAATGGAGAAAAGTGAAGCATAGGTTTATAGTGACTCAATCCTTGCTTCCTCTTTTCTTTCTGACCAGTCCTCACAGAGCAGTTCTGCTTTGGGTCAACCTGAATTGGAGCCCGGCACAGTGCACAAACCCTCCTGAGGCACATAAATCATTCTTTCAACTAAAGCTAGTTGCCCACATGTTTTTTTCACAACAGCCAAACTAATTACAATTGCATGTCTTCCCAAGTGTCAAAACCTGCTTATCTGCCAAGATAAAAACATTTGTAAGACTGTGAAGTGATGTAACCTGGGGACACCTACTGCACTGATGTATTTTAAGCTCTATTACACAGAGCTCTGACAGTAAATTCAGTGTATGTCACTTGGTAATTGGGTGAAGTCAGACTAGTTTCTTCAGTTCAATGGTAAACCCAAGCAGAAGTCAGGACTGATTTGAAAGCCTAGGATAGATCTTATAATGAAGACAGCCACACTATTCATGTGGTTTTGCTTTTTGGGTGAAACAAACTAGAAAAACTGACAAAAATAACAGTGCAAAAAACTGGAAGCCTCACATCTGTTGGGATCAGCAGGCAGTCAGAAGAACAGCCTGGAGCCATGGCTCAGTCTACTACATCCTGCAGCCTTCCTTGCTAGCATGGAGAGGCCAAACAACATCCAGCCAACTCTCGACGCTTTTGCTAGTCATGCTGCTGCTGAAAGGCCCAATAAAATGGCTCTGTGGAAGTGGGACTGGCTCCACTGCTTTTACACAGGCCAGCACAGACATCTCTGTTCAGTAACAGCCCTGCTCAGATTTGTTTAACAAAGCCAGTCTTAGAGTAACATGGTGTTCCTTCCATTAAAGAGACTGGCCCAGACTCTGGTGGTGGCTGCCTGTGTAGAAGCCTGGCATTACTCCAGAATTAGAGCACACTTAATGAGGAAAAATTGGCTGGTTTCTTTCAGTTCTTTAGTAGTCCTTTGAGATGGATAGATTTTGCTGCAGCTTTTCCTGGTTGGTCCAGGAAGTCCACTAGGTGGCCAGCAGCATGGTGCAGTTGCAGGGGTGCTAACAGGCTCAAAGCAGTTTAGAGGTGCAATACAAACTCCTGTTGATTGCAGATGAACAAAAAACATGGCAGGTTAAAAAAGAAAAGGTGTTATTAACCACTGTAAATTAGTGAAACTGCTTCTGAGCTTCCCTGTAGCATCACCCCTTCACAGCACAAGATTTGGGTGTTCTCATTCCAAAGTCTTCCCTTGGCTACTTCCACATGATTGCTGTGGCAACATGAATTCAATTAAAAGGTCTTAATGGTCATCCACCCAAATATTTCAGAAATGTCTTGATAAACTTAGAGAGCTGTTGCCCTATAGTAATTCTACTCTCACAGAAAAGTCAGAGTAGTATACTCTAATTGTTCAGCAGGAATTAATCTCTTCTTATTGCTGTGGCTAGGTTCACTGTGCAAAGACAGTTCCTTGCCTGTATCTGCATATAAGCAATACCAAGCTCCAGTGCCAAGGAGCCTCTGCAATATCTAGGAAAGAACTGTTTTATTGTATTGGAAACAGACATAAATATTGAATATATTTGTACACATTGGAATATCAAAATATGCTGCAGAAACAGACCAACTTTAGGTGCAGAATAATGATACTGATTTTCCAATTAAAATCATCTTT
The DNA here is from genome assembly GCF_016699485.2 of Gallus gallus. NCBI lineage: Eukaryota > Metazoa > Chordata > Aves > Galliformes > Phasianidae > Gallus > Gallus gallus. The sequence goes on along the minus strand of NC_052538.1, from coordinate 18,677,767 downwards.
GTCTCAAACACAATTATTAATTAAACCAATGGTTTTCTGCATGTTGTCAGCTATTGAAATTGTATCTGAAGAGCTTTTCATCAATAGATTTCAAAGTTTATACTTCTGAGGTAATGCTGAGAATACATGTACACATCTCTGTTGAAGACAAGTCAATCCAGAAAAATAGAGATCTGGAAGATTTGGATATTGTAATTGAAGAGATGCATATGTGTATGTGCAGGAGCCAGCTTAGATGTTGGTGAGAGCTGGAAAATGAGTTCCCAGGAGAAGTTCTGTGTCAGTCAGACTTGGCATGAGATCTGGTTGTGAGGGCAAGGGAGAGAGGTTGGAAGAAGGAATGCAGACAGTAGCCAGTTGTGGCTTGAGCACTAGTTAAAAGTCTTGCAGATCTGAGGAAATGTTATCTTATGTTCAGAAAAATCATGATTTATAGGTAAAGAAGGCTGCATTAGAGGCATGCAACTCCCACTGTCTGTTTCTCTCTAAGCTGAAATCAGCAAAGCCCCAACTTCTAGCAGATTGCTCATGCCAGGGACTCCCAGCCGGATCCTGAGACAATTATGCATGGGGCTGGAGCCAGCAGATATTGGAACTTTGTGAAGGGCTCAAGCAGGCACTGGTGGTGAGCACCACTGCTAAGGAAGTGAAGGACCAGATAGGTCTGACCAGTGCTACAGTCCTCCCATTTGTCAGATGGTTTGAACAACTGGGTGTCCATGGAGCAGCCTCCAGCTACCAGCTCTTTCCTCTTTGCCCTAGAAGGGACCACTGAATCAGAAACTTCACGCATTGTCTGTTGGCTCAGCAATAAGCCAAAAGCATCCAATAGCAGATTCACCTGTATGACTCCTCAGCCATCTTGCCAAAGCATTCCCTGAAACGTCCCCACAATGTCCTGGATGACAATTCTCACCATATACAAAGATGACAAATTCTGTTAAAACTACAGTATTTTTCACTGTATCATTGTGCTGTGTGTTTACCTTAGGATTTTCTTCAGCATAGAACTGTCATCACATAGATGAGGATCTATGTAATTAGTTTTTCAGGAAAGACAAGTAGAGCCAGTGGAAAAAAATAAAATAAAGAGCAAGCTGGCAGCAAACCTCTAAGCAGGATGATAAAACTCTGGAGTGTGCCTTGCAAAGCAGTAAGCTTCTCTTGGAATTCAGTAGCCAGCTGAAGGGTGTGATAATGCAGGGGAGAAAACTGAAGCCAACCAAAATAAAATAAGGCAGGGCAGAAAAGGGGATGGTGTGGGAGAAGTGTAGCTAAGGCTTGAAGTAGGTTTGTCTATGCCTAAACCACTTAGTCTATAGGCCGGAGGCCACAACAGCACTAAAATTTGCTTTACATCTTTTCTGTGCAATCTAGCAGATACAACTATAATTTTCCTCTTGTAGGTGGTAGCTGCTAGGACCAGGCTGTGAGATAAAGTCACAAGCTACATAAATTCTAAGAGACTTTTTATCTGGGAATAGAAAGCTGTAACCCTCACCTCAGATTTGCTTCTACCGAGGGGTGTGCTGCAGACACCAGTCCGTGCCTCATTTACTCGTGTTTGGTGTACGGGGTTAGGTCGGGAGGCGTTTCGACGGCTCCTTTCAGCTAGGACTCCCGCCTTCAGTCCGACTCAGTACCAGAGGCTAAGAGTCGTGGGTGCCGCTAAGGGCGGGGGCTCCCTCAGTCGACACGGGTACTCCCGAGCTCGGAAGGGCTTTTTGCGCTGCCCCCCAGTCTCTCCGCGAGGGAAAAGGGGAGGTGCGGGGGAAAGTCGGCCGCTGGCAGCCAGCGGGGCCGGCGCCGAGCAGCCTCTGGCAGCCGCACACCGCGCAACGGCGGCCGGCGGTGAGCGGGCGGGAGCCAATGGGGGCCGGCGTGGCCGAGTGACAGGCGGGGCGGCCGCTACCCCCGCCAGGCAGTCGGGGCGGGGAGCCGGCATCGTCGCTCGGCGGCAGCATCCGTGGGGCTGACACGCGCCCGCATCCTCCTCTCTCCCCCGGCAGCCGCGGCGAGAGAGGCCGGCGGGCGGAGCGCAACGGAGCGGGGGGCGCCGCGACAGACAAAGCAAAGATGGCAGGGATCCTCGCCTGGTTCTGGAACGAGCGGTTCTGGCTGCCGCACAACGTCACCTGGGCCGACCTGCAGAGCACGGAGGAAGCCTCTTTCCCGCAGGCGGAGGACCTCTACCTCGCCTTCCCTCTGGCCTTTTGCATCTTTATGATCCGCCTGCTCTTCGAAAGGTAACGCGGCGCACCGGGCATCGCGGGGCTGGGCGGCCGCTGGCCGTGGGGCCGCTTCGGGTCCTCCTTCCCCGGCCTCGCCGCGCTGTTCCGCGCTCCCTCCCCTGTCGCTCGGTCACGTAGCGGCCCGATGCGGGCAGGTCTGGGGGCCGACCGGCGGGGTCCGGAGCTCGCGCCGCGGCCCGGCGCTAGGAGGCGAGGTCGCCCCGGGAACGGGCCCTGCCCTCCACCTGCGGCCCCTCGCCGGCGGCGGGAGAAGGGCCGTCGGGTACCTGCACGGGCCGGGCCTGCGGGCTGCCGCCCACCGGCCGCGTCCTGGGCCGAGCGGGCAGCCGTCCCGAAAGGAGAGTTCGCCCGCAGCTTCGCCAGAGGGCTCCCGCGGAAGGGCTGGGCTGTGGGAACGAGCCGCTCGCAGCCCTGCGGGCGCCGCGGGGTTACTCTGGAGCCGGGGTTGCCCTCAGCTCCGCTGCCGCAGGTTTTGCGCGCGCGGTGGTTTAAACCTGGGCGCCAGGTGCGCCCTCGCGGAGTAACGGTCAGCACGCGCCTGAGGTGAGGCGCGGGAGCGGCCGGTTGCTGCGTCCCACAGAAGGCTGTCGCGGTGCGTTAGCCGCTGTGAAATAGCCGATCCGTGAGAGAGCGCTGTCTCCCGGGCGTTCCCCTTCCCTTGTCAGGTCGTGGTGCCGAGTTTTCTGGTCGGTGACAAACGCAGCTGTTTTCGTCGCTCAGGTGAGAGGACGGTAGGAGCAACAAGCTGCCACCCGCTGTCCTTAACTTCCGTATGGCTTCTACAGATTGAAAAGACAGCAAAACTCGTGTCCTGACTGAGCTGATGTAACGCTTATCCTTACACTGAGGTAGACTTACCCTTTGAGTGCAAGATATCATTTAGTTTTGTTTTTTTTTTTTTTTCCTGTCTGTACAATACGTACTTCTCATCCAGGGAGGTTTTCTTAGCAATTATTTGAGGAAGTATTTGCATCTTTTTAATTTCATATCAGCTTTAAAGCTTCGATGTGAGAGTAGGCTCTGGACGTCCACACGGCATGGAACAACTGTGACTTTTAATGCAGAGCGCTGCAGTGAAGCAGGCTGAGTAGAGGCGGCAAGACCTGCTCTCTGCTCAGAGCAGGACTGTCTCTGAATGATGGATTATTGCTAATGGTTGCTAGTTTGGAAGTCTATTTCACCAGACCTCTGTGTTTTGCTTGTGGGGACCAGCCACAGTGCCTTGTGCTCATTGTTAGTGAAAGGCTTGCAGTTATTTAGGTTGACAAAGCTTTCTGAGATCTGGAAAGGACAAGAGAGGGATATCTGAATTGATAACTTTTTGTTTTTCTGTGTAATATAACATCTGCCTTTTTTTTTTTTTTTTTTTTTTTCCAAAATTCATCAGTTGATAACTGATGTTGCATGCACTGCATCCTGGAACAGGTTTCTGCAGGTCTGCTGATTTTGCAATGGAATCTCTTAATGAACAAATAAAAATAGATGCTGTAATACATCTTAACAAGTTCCATGCATACTTTCAATCCACAGCTATACTGAAATATTTGTAACATCAGTGCATCTTCTCCTTTCTTTATTAACATACTTAGTATAGATGCTCTGGTAATTCTTGATACTGATAGGCAAGCAGCCATGTGGTGCTGAGAATCTCATTAATCATTTTATACCTTTTATTTTCAAACTGCTTCACAGTAGCTGGCTGCTTGAGCAGTGTGGTTTTACTTCCCTTGCTGTAAAGGATGACCAATTTGCCAGGCCTTACAGCAGTAAGAAACACACTTCAGGGGGAGCTGTGATTTAGACTTTGCATGCCTTTACTTACAAAGTTCTTTATGTCTGGGGGATAATACCTGTCATGCTAAAGGTTGAAAGTTGACTTCATTTTATGTATACATATATTATACGTTTTGGTTACGTATTTGTGTGTGCAGCTGTGAGCACAGAACTTGAAAATTTTGTTCTATATATATTCACCTATTGTTAACAGAATTAACCTACAGGTTATTTGGTGTGGTTTTTGTTTGGTTTGATGAATCAACTAGCAAAGTCAGAGAAGAATCTAGATCCTTCTGGAATTCTGTGTATGTATATATATATGTATATATTGTTTCCCTTTCAAAGAAACCACTTTTTCTGGTTTCCCTATCCTGTCATCCTTGACCTATGCTCATGTATGAAAGGAAAAAAGTAGATTAGAACGTTAAGTGTATCCTCCAACAGTTGGATCTGATGATGATGAGTGCTTTAGAAATAAGCTTTGCTCTCAGAAGTAATCTCATAACTGTAGGATTTAGTGGCTCTACCTGATGAGGCCATCATAGTTATGGATGAGGTGCTAAAATACCTTAACAGCCTTTTCTTTTTTCCCTTCCTTCTCATTTATCTCTTTCTTTAAATGCCAAGTACATTTTAGAAACTGTAACTAAGCACAATGATAATGTTACCTAGTAATTTGGAAGATGACTTCAGTTTGGCATTGCAGCAGAAAGATTTCTTTATAGCATCCATCAATTTTGCGTTATTTTATTGTGGGTTTTTGTTTGTTTGTTTGCTGTTTTTTTTGTTTCTGCTAAGACATGTTAGCAATTGAGGATCCCCTCTTGAACTATCTAACACCTTCAGCTCTAAGGACATAATGTAAGTGCTTATTAATACTACTCTCTCTCAATCCTCTCTAGTTCTAAAGTGGGCAAAGACGGGTTAAGGCTGAATTGCAGCTGGCCTTACTAATAGCATAATGTTGAAGTTTTGGTTGGCCTAAAAAGATGAAGTGCCATCTGTTGTTCTGAGCAAAATGTAATTTTTCTTCTTTATTTTATGTGACCCCACACATCTGCTGAGAAGCAGCAGCTCTGCCTATCGCTCCAAGCCTGTCCTCCGTGAGAGAAGCATATGAAAATAAGGTTTGCTTAGCAGTCAATGTGCTCATCTGGCACAAAATGAGAGGGTAACACTCTGCTCTTTTAGAGCCATCTCTCAACGGATAGAGGTTGGCTGAATTCTCCAGAAGATGTGCTAACTAAACACATTTCTGATGTAGTCCAACAATCTTATGTCTGAGTCAAGTAATGTTTCTCAGTGCTTTCTGTATACCTGGCTCATGTTCTCAAGATTCTTGTGTCTCATGTTTGCACTGTAGTTGTAATATGCTTTCTGTTACCTTATAAGCAACAGCTTGAGCTCAGGTCAAATGGGGTAGCTCCATAATTGACCAGTCTGAGCTTACAGTTGCTTTGTTGTTCTCTGGTGTTGATGTCTATGGATTGTTTCTTAAAGGTGAAGCTGATCTTCTTCAGCTGATGGAATAGCTTGATGTGGTCAGGTATAGCTTGACTATAAGGAGCAGCACTGATTTAAGCTGATCTAGCCTCGTGGTTTGTGATCAGTCGGATCAATATGCTCTAGACATTAAGCATATGGAAATTCATGACTTTTGTTTGACATTTTGCTTTTATAATGATAGTTCAGCCTCAGAGCTAACCTCAGCTGACTCGTATTTAGTTCAATACTGTATAATTCCTAGTGAGTCAGGGTGACATGATACAATGAGCGGATGTGTGAGCGTGTATATATATGTGTATTGCAAACTGTCAAAATTAATTCAAGTGGCAATATATTAAAGCATTGTCAGTGTTTCTGGTATATGGTGTGTGTGTATGTTTGATCTTGGTAATCCCCAAGACATCTAGTATTGGTGCGTTATTATAATTATAGGGAGGTTAGAGAGGATACTGAATTTGGAAGGACATGCATTTCCAGCAGCCCGAAACCTCCTCTTGGCTGGTTGGGTGAGGCAATGATCACTATTTCTGCCCAGCCAAACCTGTTTATAGTTTGCAGTATTATCAGATTTCTTGCATGGTTCCCTGTGCAGTAGACATGATCTAATTGTTCAGTTATCATTCGCTAGTGTGCAAGTGGATGCAGATGTTCACTGACAGTAACTTTCTCTGATTTTTATTTATTTATTTATTTTTGTATCTTCATAATTTCTGTTTCAATAAGAAAATCTTGGATTTTTTTGCTTGGATATTTAATTCAGTTGAAACCAAATTGGACATTGATAACTTACAAAAAACACAGAAAATACCTAAAAAGCAATTTATTTCATACTTTAAACAACTTACCTTTCAAAATAATAACGCTATACTATTAATAGTAAATATGTTTGAAATAAATGTGTATTGTACAGTGTTAATCCATTTCTCTGTGTTTCTTTCAGTTTAGTTATTAAGCTTCTGCCATTTATTTTTGTTTATGTAGCAAGTTTTCTCTTCCTAGGGTTAGTGTTTGGGCTTTAGTCACTAAAACAAGTAGATATCTCACAGGAAAATGATTGCTTCTACCTGGAGAGCCAGTATCTGTCTGTCTTGGCATGGATGGAGCTTTTGCCTTGCCAGCTGTGACCAGCACGGTCTATGTTCACCTTCCTCGCGTGACTGTTGGCTGGTGTGTCCTTCTGTTGCTTGGAAGAAAACATAGGTTTGAGTTTACACATAAGATGGGCATATTTCTTTAAAAGAAAGCAGTGTAGGGAAAATAGGTACTATTTGAATGTCTTTTTTTTAAGGGCCATTTATAGGTGAACATTTGTGCCAATCTCAAAATTAGGAGTTAAATTGGAGGTATGTGTTGAGCTCCTAGAGAGAGCGCCATTAAAACCAATTTCTAAAATGTCCGGGTGAGAGAAAGAAGTATAATAGCCAAACAACAGTTCATCTTAGGGAAGGGTTTCAATGACAAGTTACTAGAGGATTCTGGGAGCTTATTACTTTTGCAGAGCTGCTATTAGTGGTGTTCTGAGTACAGGTTCCCACTACTGTTAGCAACTTCCTTTCACTTCACAACTGGATTCTTCTAACAGTGCTGTTTGATCCAAATTGCCTGTGTCTCTTTCTGTTGCTTATATTTCTGCCTCTGTCACTGATTAACAGGCATTTGCTAAGAATTTCTTCTTGGAAAAACAAGAGCTTCTAATATTCTGCTCTTTTTTAGCCTAGAGAAGAGAAGGCTCCAGGGAGACCTGATAGCAGCCTTTCAGTATCGAAAGAAGGGGGCTGACTCTTTATCAAGGTCTGTTGTGACAGGACAAGGAGAAACAGTTTCAAATCAAAAGATGGGAGATTTAGATTGGATATAAGGAAGAAGTTTTTTACAGTAAGGGCAGTGAGGCACGGGAGCATCTTGCCCAGAGATGTAGTGGAAGCCCCATCCATAGAGACATTCAAAGTCTGGACCAGGCTGGGCATGACCTTTAAAGGGTCTTCTCCAACTCAAAAGATTCTGTGATTCTATGTCTGTGTACCTGTTTCTTATTAGTCCATAGAAATTAAGTAGTATATTAACATTTGGGGAAATCTGTTCCCTTGACTATCTCTGCTACTTGTCAGCAAGGTGAAGAAAATGGGGGTGCCTGAATTGACCAGTGCTTACTTGACCATTTTTTGTGTTGTATTTTTTTCATAACAGTCAAAAATTATTCCATGTTTATAGTGGCTTTGACAGTTTGGGGGTTTCTGTGCCTGTCTCAAGTTTATCTTGAAGTTTTGGCAAGGAAGTTAAATTTACAGAACATGTAGCTTTCATAAGCTAAGTAACCTGAGATAACATTCAACAGTAGGCTTAAGCCTATAATTGGCACCTTACAAATAAACAAATGCACGTGATGTGTATCAGCAGTTCTTTGGAATTGTTCATCTAACATTGTGATCTCTTTGTACCAGTGACTCCCTTCACTTGTTTAAAGAATGTCGTTCACTTGTTTAAAGATGTGGGAAAGCCAGCAGGGATAGGCATCCAAATGAAGGAAAGGAAGAGGAATGTGTAGGTTCCTTCTGCAAGGAAGTCTCTTCAGTACGTGATGTCAAGTTGCAGTCTTCAGTAAGGATCACCTGGCAGTCACTGATTTCTCACAGGGATGATACCTTTCCTGTTATTCTGAGTAGTAAAATGGTGACAGCGGTGGGAGAGTTGAAGTATTGATCACAGCCAGCTGTCATCTTAGAGGTGATTTTCATAATGCTGGTGGGCCTGTAACAGAAAGCTATGACTTCCATACTAGAAGCAGAGAGTGAAATATAATGATTTTTTTTCTGCATAGTTAATATATCTCACAGTCTCAAGTTTTTCCTTTTAACTTCATAGTGCTAAGCAGTAGTGAAGGCTCCTGCAGCTGTTACTGATGTCACATAATTCAATTTTAACTCTAAAGTGAGTTGTCTGTATAACTAAGAAAATCTAAGAGCTGTAAGGAAGCATAATATCCTGTTAGATCTGTTGTATGTTATATAGTATACAAGATACACACATATATCAGCTATTAATCCGTGTTATCTTTTGAATAGGAAAGAACGGAATGCTGAAATTCTCCTAATTACCCGGTATTAATAAAATACCTTTCAGCTTCTCTAGTCTAAACCTCATTTTAAAATTACAAATGATGTGCCTTAACACTTAGTGTGAAATTATAAAAAGCCATCTTTGCAGTCAGAGGTCACACTAGGATGGATAAAGGGATATATCTAAACCACTTTCATTTTCCCTCAGTGTAAGGTTAGTAAAAACTTCCATTTTAACAACAGCTACTCTGTCTTGATTTCTCTTGAAGAGAGGGGGCAGAAGGGAGTAACCTACAGTACTGTAAAAATAAATAAATCAGACTCACTGACATAGTTACTCCAGTGCAAAAAACAAACAAACAACAAAAAAAAACCCCATAGGTTAGACCCCATGAAGGCATTCACTACTATAAGATTTTTAGATTTCTGAGGCTGTTTCTACATTTGTGCATGCAGTATTGTTTGTGTATTCTTCATAACAAACAAGTTGCTGTATTTTCAACATCAACGAAATGACCTGGAGAAAGAAGTAGCTTTTATTTATTATATTTGGTGTGATCACACCTGCTCATTTCCCATTTCCCATCCTCTGAGATAAAATTTACTTGTGCAAGCAGAAGGATGGAAAAACAAAACACCAAAAAACCTCAATAGAAATGAGGCTGAAATCCTTACTTTGGAATTTGCACTCCTTTCCTCCTTCTGATGCTGACGGTGTTCAATTCTGAGAGACTTGTATACGTAACTTTTACTGGATCTGTTGCTTACCATGTCCCTGGGACTCTCATCTTCACTGAGAAGAAAGTGGAAGTGGGGGGCCATTCTCCCCTTCTCGTTTGCTAGGTGTTTGGCATTGTGTAGTCACGCTGAGCTTTATTTTTGAAAGATGCTTTTGCACTGTCCACATAGCTGTAGGCAATTTGTTGTGCTGTCATTAAAGCCTGAACAAGATAGGCTCCTTAAGAAAGATAAAATTTAGCCTTTATATGGCACCCTTGTAGATAGGCTGTGTAAACATTGAATGTTAATCTACACCTATGGGGGTTACAGTAAAGCAAAGCAGAGAAAATCAAATCTACATGAAATTACATTGAACTGAGAAATGATTAGGATAGCTCTAGCAGCATAAACTTATATGGCAGCGGGCTCCTCTGACTCACTGCCCTATAGGGAAGAAACGATCTCAGCCGGGGAGCTGGAGGGCTCCAGCCTCTTGCGCTGACTCAGGGCTTTGCTGTAGCATATTAGACCAGTGAGTCATCAAGAGCAGGATCCTTGTTGCAACTGATGAGACCAGTTGCTTCTGTTGAAAACAAAATTTAAGCTAAAGGTGTGTAATGAGAAGATTCACAACTTTATATAAAGGTCATGAGTAGGAATGTGCCTGTTGACAAGCTTTTCTGTAGTTGTCCATTAGATTTTATTGGACTTCCTGCTGTTTACCACTAATTGTCCAAAGTCTGCAGCTGAAGAAGATTATCAGGTCTAATTGGGTGTATTTATTCCCCTTATGGGCAGTGTATGTTGGAAAGAGCCCTCTGGGAGAAAGGCAAGTGGGAAGATGTTTTGTGTGTATTGAAGCAAGAATTGGGTGGTAATTGTGCAGTTGATAGTTATCTATCAACTTTTCCCACACATCTAATATGAGAAAAGGGAGATAACTGATATGATAACAGAATAGCCTGAAAACATGAAAATTTCCAAAGCCAAATGCTCCCTGGGATTACAACACCAATTGTACTAAATTAATTTTGCAGTGATTGCATTGATGTGATTATGACAAGTTGATCCACAAATGGAGTCTTGGGAGCAATAAGTTGAATGTGAGCCAGAAATGTACCAACAGATTTCTGGGTTGCATTGGGAAGAGCATAGCCAGGAGGGTGAGGGAAGCAATGATCCCAGTGATACTCAGCACTGCTGAGGCCATGTCTGTTCAGTTTTGCTGCTGAGTCCAGTTTTGGTTTCCCTGTATAAGACATGAATGTAATGCAGTGAGGCCAACAAAGGACTGCTGAAGCATCTGATGTATCAGAAGAGGCTGGGATAGCTGCAACTGTTTAGCCTGGAGAAGAGATGCTTTGGATGGATTGTATCAGTTTGTACAAATACTTGATAGGTAGGGTAAAGAAAGCAGGGCCACACTATTTACTGGGGCAGGAGGGGCAACATGTAACTGAGATACAGGAAATTCTGTTTAAGAGCAAATTTGTTCCTTGGGTGGTGATCAAAGACTTGGACAGAAGTTGCAGAGTTTCCATCTTTGAAGATACTCAAACAACTGGACAAAGCTCTGAGCAACCTGCTCTAGTTCATCTTGCTATGAGCAGAGGCAGTGAACTTGGTGATCTCCAGAAGTCCCTTCCATGTGTAGTGAATACTGTGAGATCATTACTGTGCTAAATAGCATGTTTTCACAATGCAGGACTCAAGGAGTCACATGGGAGGCCAAGTATGTATGAAATTGATAAACTGTAGTGCAAGTCTGAAATAGGTGAGGATTAGGTTGAAGTTCACTGTAACTCTACAAAAGAAATATAATTTAGGTGGAGCACGCAACATTTGGTAGATGTGGATTTTCTGTTTGCCATGGAATGGCTTTTTTGATTGCTTCTATTGTAGTCTGGCATGTGAGCAGACAGGAAGTAAATCAAGAAATATATTTGGATGTTCTCTTCCTAAGACAGCAGTTAACTCGTCGGTACCCTAAATGAAGTCCGACTTGCTGTGCTATAAACACATTCTGTTCCCTTCTAGGATCAATACTTTGTGTTTCCTATAGCGCTAAATGTGATTATAGTAGGCAATTTTGAGGATAATTTCAGTTTTGTTCCTTAAAAGTTGATTCTGCTCCACATCATAGTGTCTTCAGGACAATTTTGTTCTCAAAAAATTTACAAAAGGTAATACGTTAGAACACAGAGTTCTCTTATGTCCCCTGTTAAGAGGGAATGGTGGTCATGTCTTACTGGAAAAGCTTTTATTGCTTTTGTTTTCTGGAAAATAATATTAAATCAGCTTTAAACAAAAACTGGGAGAAATTAGTCTTTAGTTCCACATTGCTAGTTGCCTATATAGGCAATATATGTATATTTGTAAATATACGTGTGCACAACACAAAAGAATGTATGAACTGCATTGGCACTGTGTCACTATGGTGTAATACTTTTTTTCCTATTTTATTTAAAAATCATTAAATTAAAAAAAAATCATTAAGAGAAGATAAGGAATGTTGACTGGTCTAGAAAATGAGATATTCCGAAGTGTGACTCTCTGGGGTTATAATGAAGCAGTTTGACATTTGACAGAAGAAACGTGCTCTATATCCTAGTTAATTAATGGGACGTTACTTTTGTTTGAGAGCATGAACCTGGAATTATTTTCTAGAGCATTTATGGAAAATATGACAACTATTTGGTTTTCTTCCAGTTTGGAATGAAAAGGAAATTTAGAAATGTCAAAATTTTCTCAGGAACAGATGTCCTGACTTTCAGCCAGCACAGATTAATAGGTGTGCTTACAAGACAATCATGGAGTACAAAAAAATGAGATCCTTATAGCATTGCTAGCCTCCAGAAACATATTCTTGACCAATTGGTAATTTTAGACTAATTCAGCCTGTATATATATGAATGCTACCTAGAAAATAAAAATAAATAAATAAAGATAAAAGCAAACCTCTTAACAGATTCATTTTGTTGAAAATGGACTCTATCCTGACAATTAATCTGCTGTTGTCAAGATGAAAAGTCCACTAGTAGAAGTGAAAGAACATCCCTTTGTATTGCATACCCTTCCAATGAGAGGTAACTTCAAGGTGTGAATAGAAAACAGCACTTTGTATCCATCATAATAAGTTGTGTTTTGTTTTCTTTCCTGATTGGAATAGTTTAGGCATAATCCTAGAGAAATATAAAGCTTTAAATAGTAATAGCAAATCTCTCAGAGTAATGTGGCTGAAAGAAAACTGCAGTGATATTGGCATTTTATGTTTTTAAATGCATTGTAGTTAAATCTTTTGCCATTTTCTAGAGGGTGTGTTTAGTGACATATCTCTCCAAACAGACATTGCAACTTTGAAGCACCAGCTTCAATATTAATATAGCAATATATACTGCTAATATATATTGCTATATATATTAATATAGTAATAGATTTAGGATTTTGATTCTTTCAGATCTTTTATGGCAGCTGAGTGTTAAGAGTTCTATAAGAATGCATTATTTGAGGGTAAAACATATGATTCCTTAACTTTTTAACTGTCTCTTGCACTTTTCATCTTGTA